>NC_089581.1:37759831-37979831 GCF_019320115.1 Miscanthus floridulus
ATATAATAGAATACTAAGCTCCCACTAAGTCGCTCCCCTAAGTCTAACATACTCGATCCCTCTCCCCCTATGGCGTCAAACACAAAACCTAAGGGTCGGTCGGTAGAGCTGCAGCGGACGAGTCAGGCGCTGAGGTACGAGGAGCGAACTGTAACTGAGTGCCATCATCATCTGACCCTAAGCTCAGAGCTGTCTGACCCTCTGTAGCTAGAAGCGATGCTGAAGCGGTCTAGGTCGGATCAGGGACTGGAGCGGCCATAGACTGTGCAGGTATCACTGAAGTAGGAGACTCTGATGATGCAACAGAAGAAGGGAGCGTCTCTGTAGTCCCGGTAATAGGTGCAACTATAGAAGGACCTGGGACATACAAATATGGCGGAGTAGGCTGCCCTATCAACTCACTGAAAGTCACTCCAAGACTCCTAGAGACTGAGGTATCTGGCACTAGCAGCAAGGAAGTCTGAGTCGGTGTGAAGCCCGTCTAAAGAGGTGTGAACTGCGGGGCTAACACTGGCGAGGCAAACCACTAGGACACCTGCTCTGTAGGTGAAGCAAACTATGCTGGTGGTTGTCCCTAACTCTAAAGCCCACTAGGCTGTAAAGTTGGAGTCATAGAAGTGGTGGCAGGCGGACCTAGCTGGGGCGAAGGCTATGGTAGTGGAACCCCAATAGCTATCACTACATGCTGCATAAATCCAAGGAGCTGCTGCTGTATGAGGAGCTATTGGTGATGCATGGCCTGCTGCTGCTAGATCGCCTGCTGCTGTCGCTGGAACTCATCTTACCTAGACTGGAACTGTGCGAAAGTAGCGGCGCTCTTCTATGCCTAGCGAGCCTGATCCTGTTTCATTCGCTCAAGGATTGCTAGTAGAACGAGGTCGGTCTACGGTGCAGGTGGAGCTAAACTAGAGCTACCAGCCTCATGGTCATGTCGTCATGCAGGCATCTAAGGGATATCACAGTAGTCCTCATCTGAGCTGTCGCTGGGGTCGCTCTCGACCATCCCCTCCTGTTGAGCATCAAGCTCCTCCTCCTCTATAGCTGCTATGCCCCTTATGGTCTCATCCTGCTGAGCTGCAGTCTCTAGCACCTCTAGACGTCGGCTCGGCTGGCTGGGTGTCCTCACTACACTATATTGGATCATCTGAGTCATGTTGTATGCAGGTGTTTACACCAAAATTTGGGAGAAGAGCGCGGGAACTCGCAGGCTTCTAGAATTATGCCAATTAAGGAGTCGATAGAGTAAAGATTGATATCTGCTGGATCGAATGCAACACTGGATCCATTCTCTTTGGATGATATCAGCAGATAACGATAATAGGATATGATTGGCGCCAAGAAGATACATATCAGACTCTACAAAAGGGGAAAGATTAGAGTCCAAGTTATCTTAAATTAGGAATATTTTCATTATGCCAAAGATTGTATTGAGTCATACTCGAATAAGGTTCATGTTTAGACTCCGGGTATAAATACCAAATCCCGGCTATTGTAAAGACATTAATGAATCAAATACAAAGTCAATTACTTTTTTTGGCTCTGGCCACCCCTTAGGAGTAGGAGTAGAGTAGATCTCGAGGAGTTCTTCAGTGAGTATGGCTGCATCAATCCGGTCGACCTCTACTGCTTGTCTATAAGTACCATCATGGTTTATACCTCTGTTCGTATGGCTGCATCGATCCAGTCGACCCCCACTACGACTCTGGTATAGGCTAGTTATCGATTCTTATCTAATTCAAGTATGGCCTGTGTGATTTTGCCTCACATCCCACTGCTTGAATTAGATCAAGGTCAAGTTATCGGCTCTACCTTAGTATGACAGTCTTTGGTAGATTCATTAAGTTACCAATATTGCTTATTGCTTTCATTGTTTATCTAATTACAGCAATATCACTCTGCCCGATTGAGATTGATCTGGATTGGCCTTATATCTTGTTTAACTCATCGTTTGCTAATCTAAAACTAATTTAATCTACATCTTAAGTGATGAGTTATGTTTTTCATCGACTGTTTTATGTCAATCTTAATCGTGTATAGCGTGCAGTTAAGGCATGTCCGATCTTGAGTAGATCTATTAGTTAATAAAAACCGTTCCATGGCCCGTCATCATGGCCTGTGGGATTCTGCCGCTCACCCCACTGTTGACACCATGGAGTGGGGATCGTTAGTTAGTAGACCTGTTCCTGAGAAGGCATGACCTTAGCTGTGCGCTATGCCTGAATAGGCTATTTAACCGATATCGAGTGCTTTCACGGATAGTTCATATTACAAGATCATTAAAGTAGAGATAAGTTGAAAGATGTGTTAGCCCCATGATCTTGTTATGGTATTATGGCCTGCATGATTCTGCCTCATGCCCCCACTGATATTAGTAATGAGTTAGGATCGTCGAGTCTATTGTTGTTTCTATGGCCTGCATGATTCTGCCTTATGCCCCACTGGTCATGGCGATAGATGAGATCTAACATGTTCATTAGATTTACCTTTATTAAATGGTTAAGTGGTGTTGAGTTGTTTCTTTAAATAAAAGGAGTTTAGTTACTTGTAATCATTAGCTCAGTATAAACCAATCATCATTGATATCTTATTGCCATTGATTAATATTTGCTTAAATAACATTTATCCTGAACGATAACCGATCCTTCTTATACAACTCCATGAGCTTTAATCGATTCATTCTTGTGAACATGCTGGGATCGGCTATTTAGTCGATTTCCTCTCATATCGGCTCTCAGAGCCGCACATTCAGGACTGTCTGGCAACACCGGCATATTCCGCCCTTAATTACTGATAAGCTTTCTCTCATTGTCAATTGTAGGGTCAAATTGACTGGCACGTCTCAGGAGGATTACATAGGATCATCCACCCTTGCACTGAAGCTAGGCGGATCTGCTCCATCGAGCGGACCCTTCTGGCTTGCTACGTATGTCCTCGGCACGGAGGCAAAAATTCTGTGTCGATAGCAGGGAACTCTGTAGTAGCACTACTATACTCTGCCAGCATCTCTGGTGACCTCACAGTAACTGCCCTGTGGATCAAGAATGTAATCTAGTGAGCATATGGTAGCTGCCTATGACCCCTGAACCCCTCTACAATAGTATCCTCCATCTCTGATAGAAGGAGATCCAAAATGTCAAACCCTGTCTGTTGCATTAAAGAGTTCGGTAGCCATAGCGGTATGCGAGTCAAGCCCTCACGATACCCCATCCTCGGAAGCAGTGTCCTCATAATAGCATCAAGTACTCTAGCAGTAGGAGTGAGATCACTGGGTGTCCTACTCAACCCCTCGCCGAAAGGCTCTGTGATGCACTGGCGGACTAGATCTGTAGGGGGCACAAGACCGCCGTGAGGGCATTTGGGAGGCGCTGTCTGTCTATAGCAAACCTCATATAGCTGGATGGGCTGCTTCTAAAGCCTTAGAATCTCTCTGACCCTAGTGCTCGTCAGCCTCTAATCTCTGCCTCTGAATGCAAAGTGTATAAATCTGTGCTGCGGGTCAATCCAGAGTGTAGCATAGAACTGATGGACCCAAGATGGAACATATAAGCCTATCCATCCAAGTAAATCTGTCTGCCCTGGTAGGTAAGATAGGTAAGGGCAAATATGCTCTCCAGCAGCTGCTACAATGGTCTCAATGTTGCACACCCTCTGAGATTTGAGTACTGCCCCACTATTAAGATATGCATTATAAAAATCTTCCTATAGAGGTGTGTAGAAACCCTCCGAAGCACGCTCATCCCGCTTGGGTGGAAACCACTGCTCAAAGTCCACAAATCTGAGCTGCTGAACCTGCTTGGCCGTGGTGGCCCTCAAATCTAAGTGGGTCACTGGAGGCGGACCCTGTGGTCTAGGCGGTGGATGTGAACCCCTCCGCTATGTCTCTGACCTCAGAGTGACTAGAGCGCGGGTACGACCAGAGCGACGAAGCTGTTGCTGAGGTGCCTGCTCTGTCTCCTTAGCCTGCTCTCCCTCTTGAGTCTACTCTGCTGGCTGTGGCTACTGCTGTGACTCCACCTGAGACTAACTCTCATCAATAGACACATGCTGTCCACCAACCATGACAGTCCTAGCTGGACCACCATGACAGTCCTAGCTAGACCACCATGACGGCGCTCAACCTGCTCAAGTGCAGCCCTCGTAGATGGAGAGAGATGATCTGCAATGACAACACCACTCCGAGCACCTCCTCTCTCTGCACGCTCTACGGCCTCTGCAACTGTGGCTACTCTCGCTGTATCTGCATTAGGGTACTTGCGCTTCTTTGTTGCTAGCTTCTTTGTCGCCTTGCCTTTTGCATCTGAAGGCTGGTGAGGCGGGGGCCTCGTATCCTCATCACCGAGACCACCTCCAACATTATTGACATGAGCCATCTGATGGATCTAAAAAGAATAACTATCGTTGATGAAGATCAACAACCAACTATCACTTCCGAGGCTTGGCCTCGATCCGTACTCGTGAGCTTGGCTCCGAGTTAACTGACAACTGCAAATAGGACCACAATGGCATCGACTCGCTGCACGATAGAATAGATAGGATATACACATAAATACAATATATCTAAAGATACGAAATCCTAGGAAGCAAGCAATTAGGAACGAAATTGGAAACGAGGGCTTGCTACCTGACGAACCGGCGAATCAATGAGAAGAGGAACGAATCGGGGAACCACCAGGTCGGCAACTGGACGTCTAGGGTTAGGATTATGGCTAAGTTCAGCGACCAAGGGCAATGAGGGCACTACATGTAGCGCTGAAGCAGGGCAGGGCCAAGGCAGGGCTACGGCACGGCGGCGGCACTAGTGCACAGGGAGGCACGACGCTGGAGCTTGCGGCACGATGGCGTGAGAGGAGCGGCGACGCAGGAGCAGCTGTGCGGCGGGCGCTCGGTGTGAGCAGGGCACAGATGTCGACAGTGCAGGCGTGGCGGCATGAGCAGGGCATGGGCATGGTGGTGCATGGCGATGCAGAGGCACGGCGGCATAAGCAGGGCACAGGCGTGGTGGCACGCGGCGAGCGGGAGCAGGGCGCGGGTGTGGTGGCGCACGGCGAGCGGGAGCAGGGTGGCCTGATGAGTTGTGTGGCTTGGGCATGGCTCGGTGATGTGGAAGCGACAGTTATAAAGGGTCCCCCAAGACATAACAGAAAAGGAAATAGGAAAGAGACCGGATCCCGTATGTTTTCTACTGACCGGACGCTCCGGTGGCCGTGACCAGACGCTACCACCCAGCATTTGGTCGATTCCAAAGAGGTCCAAAATCCCTGGAATCACGACCGGACGCGTCCGGTGAACCCTGACCGGCACAACCAGAGTCCGGTGGAAGCAGTCTCCTTCATCTTCGATCGACCAGACGCTGGATCACCATCTGACCGGACACTGGGAAAGCACTGTTTCAGCGTCCGGTCACTCCTTCTCAGCAGCAGTTCACCTCCTGTGAACTAACCGGACGCTGGACATCAGAGTCTTATGCAGCGTTCGGTCACTCTTTTTCCAGCAAATCTTCAAAGTCCTTCGTGCTGCCTATTCCCAATAAAGTCCCAACTTCAATAAGATCCAAATAAACACCAATTGGGACTGATGTGAGTGACCTCTCTCAAACCCTCAAATTTTTCAAAATATTTTGCCTTAGGCTATAATTCCTTTTTAAGAAAATAGGCAGTAAGAGGGCAATTGAAGATGAATGACAAAGCAACATTCATGCATATGCAATGCAATACTTGAAAGTAAATCTAGTTGCTTGTCAAGTTTGATCCAAGGTTAAGCTTCTTCACACGTTTTTCGGTGGTTATCTTAACCATGTTAGACAAGCCCTATATGCATTACCATAAAGAGTAAACATGTTGTATATTATAATGCAATGCAAGGGACAACACAAGCTCATTTTTTAGTGAAGTTACTAAAATCAAGAACATTGAGCTCATTCCGCAATCGAAAAAAAGTTGCCTCATCTAGCGGTTTAGTGAAGATATCTACCAATTGATCCTTGGTCCTTACACCTTCTAATGAAATATCATTCTTTGCAACATGATCTCTAAGAATGTGATGGCGGATATCTATGTGCTTGGTGCGAGAGTGTTGAACCAGATTATTTGCAAGTCTTACCACACTTTCATTATCGCACAAAAGAGGTACCTTTTCTAGAACTACACCATAGTCTAGCAAAGTTTGTTTCATGTAAAGAATTTGTGCACAACAAGCACCCACGACAATGTATTCCACTTCGATGGTGGACAAAGCCACGCTATTTTGTTTCTTGGAGGACCAAGACACAAGTGATCTACCAAGCAAATGCACCCTCTGGATGTGCTTTTTCTATCAACTTTGCAACCGGCATAATCCGAATCAGAATAGCCAACTAATTCAAATATAGCTCCTTTGGGATACCAAACGCCAATGCTTGGTGTGTGCTTAAGATACCTAAGGATTTTTTACGACAATTAAGTGAGTTTCCTTAAGATTAGCTTGAAATCTAGCACATATACACACACTAAACATGATGTTGGGCCTAGATGCGGTTAAATATAACAAGCTACCTATCATAGAGCGGTAGATAGTTTGATCAACCGTGTTACCTCCCTCATTTGCTTGACTTGAAAACCAAGAAAGAATGTAAACTCTCCAATCATTGACATCTCGAACTCCTTCGACATCAATTCACCAAACTCTTTGCAAGAATCTTCATTTGATGATCCAAAGATGATATCATCAACATATACTTGACAAATGAAGATATGCCCATCAAGCTTCTTGGTGAATAGTGTGGTGTCGACCTTCCCAATGGTGAAGCCCTTCTCAATAAGGAAGTCTCAAAGGCGCTCATATCAAGCTCTTGGGGCTTGCTTAAGCCCATATAATGTCTTGGACAACCTATAAACATGATTAGAATATCTAGGGTCTTTAAACCTGGGAGGTTGATCAACATAGACTAGTTCATTAATAAAGCCATTTAAAAATAAACTTTTCACATCCATTTGATATAGTTTCATGTCATGATGTGATGCATATGCAAGGAGGATACGAATGGCTTCTAGTCTTGCAACCGGTGCAAAGGTCTCTTCAAAATCCAAACCTTCAACTTGAGAGAATCCCTTTGCAACTA
Source organism: Miscanthus floridulus (assembly GCF_019320115.1). Taxonomy (NCBI): domain Eukaryota; kingdom Viridiplantae; phylum Streptophyta; class Magnoliopsida; order Poales; family Poaceae; genus Miscanthus; species Miscanthus floridulus. Next base: position 37,766,928 of record NC_089581.1, read on the forward strand.
GTCTTGCCTTGTTCCTCACAACTATGCCTTGATCATCTTGCTTGTTGCGGAACACCCACTTTGTTCCAATGACTTTTGCACCTTTTGGCCGCTCTTCAAGAGTCCAAACTTCATTGCGAATGAAGTTGTTCAACTCTTCATGCATGGCATTTATCCAATCCGAATTTTGAAGAGCTTCTTCTACCTTAGTAGGCTCAAAACAAGAGACAAAAAAGTGATCTGCAATAAATGAAGTAAGTTTTTGTGAGCGAGTCATTACACCCTTTGATGGACTCCCTATGATAAGATCTTGTGGATGATCTTGTAGTAGAGGTGTGTTTCTTCTATTGACCACTTGAGGAGGAGGTTGTGGAGCATCAACATCTTGTGCTTGTACCACCATTTGATCATGGGAGACATGAGTGTCTTCATTTTCTACTCTTCCATCTTTATCACCATCTTATGGCACATTTGATGAAGAAGGTGGATCAATTACTTGTACATTATCTTCATCACCTTTAGGCTTGATGTCTCCAACCGGAATGTTCTTCATAGCCTCCCTCAATGGTTCATCACCTACATCATCAAGATTCTCATGTGCTCCTTGGAAGCCGTTAGATTCATCAAACTCCACATCATATGTTTCTTCAACCAAGCCGGTGGCATGATTAAATACTCTATATGCTTTGGACTTTGATGAGTAACCAACAAGAAAACCAATATCACAACGTCTTTAAAACTTCCCTAGGTGTTGCCGCTTCTTGTAGATGTAGCATTTGCAACCAAACACCCTAAAGAAGGAGACATCCGGCTTCTTCCCATTGAGAAACTCATCAGGTGTCTTGCTAATGAACTTTTGAATGAATAGGCGGTTGGATGCATAGCATGCGGTGTTGGTAGCTTCCGCCCATAGAGCTTCGGGGGTGTTGTACTCATCTAGCATTGTTCTTGCAAGAGTGATCAATGTTCGGTTCTTTCTCTCAACTACACCATTTTGTTGAGGAGTATATGTTGCGGAGACCTCATGCTTGATCCCAACTTCACCACAATAGGCTTCTATGTTTGTGTTGTCAAATTCTTTGCCGTTGTCACTTCTAATCTTCTTGAGCTTCACTTCAAATTCATTTTGTCCTCTCTTGGCAAACTTCTTGAAGCAAGATGCAACTTTGGATTTGTTATGAAGGAAGAATACCCATGTGTATCTTGAATAGTCATCAACAATCACAAGACAATAAAGATTTCCTCCCAAACTCTTGTATGTTGTTGGGCCAAATAAGTCCATGTGAAGGAGTTCTAGCACTCTTGTGATTAACATGAAAGCTTTTGTTGGATGAGTATTTGCAACTTGTTTGCTGGCTTGACATGCACTACAAAGCTTGTCCTTCTCAAATTTCACATCCTTCAACCCTCTCACCAAATCATTCTTCATTAGCTTCTTGAGTGAGCTCATCCGAACATGAGCAAGTCTTCTATGCCATAGACAACCAAGTATTGTTTTGGTGAATAAGCATGTCTTCAAGTTAGCATCTTCGGAGGTGAAATCCACTAAATATAGGTTGTTGTATCTAAATCCTTTGAATATCACTTGATAATCATCCTTCTTAGATACAACAACTTCCTTCTCGGTGAACAAGCATTGGAAGCCAAGATCACACAATTGTCCAACGGATAACAAATTGAAGCTCAATGAAGCAACATAGAGCACATTTGAGATAGAATGATCATTTGATATTGCCACTTTGCCCAATCCTTTAACCTTGCCCTTTGAATTATCTCCAAAAGTGATTCTTTCTTGTCCATCTACTTCTTCATCTAGTGAGGTGAATATTCGAGGATCACCGGTCATGTGTTGTGTGCAACCACTATCAATAACCTAATGACTTCCACCGGTCTTGTAGTTCACCTACACATAAGAGATCAAGCTTTAGGAACCCAAACTTGTTGAGGGCCCTTCACCTTCTCAACAAGTGACTTTGCTACCCAAATTTCTTAGGCCTATTCTTGTTGGGAGGTCCTAAGAACATGACTTTTATCTTCCCACTAGAATCCTTTCTAAGCATGTAATGAGCATTGAAGGCAAAAGGTCTAGCATGCTTGGGCAAGGGTTGTGGTGGTGGAGTTTGGCACTCATGGGCAAAGTGACCTTCTTGTCCACACTCAAAGCATCTCTTTGGCTTCGGCTTTGATTTGTGTTGTTGTTGAGCTTGAGCCTTCTTATCTTGGTTTGCCAAGTACCCAATGCCACTTCTATCCATCTTCATGATGATGTTCATTAGTAGCTCACTTTGAAGATGCCTGCCTCTTGTGAACTTGCTCAAACCAATCTTGAGATGCTCTTTCTCCAACTTGAGCTTCTTGTTCTCTTCTTTTAGCTTCTCATTCTCAAGCATCAAATCACCATCATGATCAAGAGTTTCTAGCACAATAGTGTTGTGGCTTTTGATCTCTTCAAGATCTTTCTTGAGCTTTTCATTGTCATTCTTGAGCTTGACAAACTCATCATAATCATTGGCCTCAATCACTTGCTTGCCCTTGCTACTAGAACTTTGCTCAATGCTCTCAATGATCAAATCATCACATGATGTAGCTATATCAATCTTAACAACATTGTTAGTATCATCATGTGGCTCATGGGATAGAAATTCTTGAGCAATGACAAGATTATCATGATTAATTTTAAGAGTAGTGTATTCTTCTTTTAGCTTGTTGTGGCTAGTGATGAGCTCTTTGTGCATCCCCTCAAGTTTATCATTTTTACCTTTAAGCTCTTTCTTAGAAGATTTGAGCTCCTTGAACTTGGATGATATAACATCATTTGCTTCTCTAAGCTCAACACTAGCCTTTTCGACTACATCACATTTAGCTAAAAGAGAATCATTCTTAGCTTCTAGCTTGTCATTCTTAGCTTTAGTCTTTCTAATGATTCTAGTATATTTGTTTAGCAATTTGACAAGTTCATCATATGAAGGTGATTCAAATTCATCATCATCACTATCACTATCACAATCATCATTGTTAGCATAATCATCACTACTACTATCATCATCATTTGATACCTTTCGTTCACCCTTGGCCATAAGGCATTGGTGTGTAGAGGATGATAGCGGTGGTGTTGGTGAAGATGATGAGGAGTCAATCACAATGGCGGCCACCTTCTCATTATCACTATCATCATTGGATGAGCAACTTGATGAATCAGTGTCCGTGAGCCAATCACCAATGATGTATGCCTTTCCACTCTTCTTCTTCTTGTGGAAGTCCTTCTTCTTGCCATCTCTCTTTTTGTATGGCTTGTTCTTCTTCTTCTCATCTTCTTCGTCATTGCTTGAGTCATCTTTCTTGCCCTTGTGCTTGTTCTTGTACTTGTCTTTCTTAGGCTTTGTGCATTGATGTGCTAGATGACCAAGTTCTTCACAATTGTAGCAATCCATCTCTGAGATTGGCTTCCTTCTAGAGCTTGTGAAGAACTTCTTGCCATCAAACTTGATGCCACTCTTGTTGAGCTTCTTTAACATCTTGGCGGTTCTTTTCACCATGAGAGCAAGGCTTTCATCATCAACTTCATCATCACTTGAGCTCTCATACTCAAGCCTTGCTTTGCCCTTCTCTTGGCTAGCCTTGAATGCCAAGTCTTTGTCTTTCTTCTTGTTAGAGGATGAGCCATCTTGAGGTGTGATGTGCATGTACATCTCATGAGCATTGATCTTTCCCAAGATTTGTGTCGGTGTAGCGGTGGAAAGATCACCTTGATAAAGCACGGTCACAATATGCCCATATTTGTCAATGGGGAGGACACTCAAGATCTTTCTTACAATATCGGATGGTTGCATTTGAGTGAGTCCAAGCCCATTGACTTCCTCTACAAGAACATTCAAGCATGAATACATTTCATTAGCACATTCTTTAGAAAGCATCTCAAAGGAGTTAAGCTTTTTCATGATAAGATGATAGCGTTCCTCACGCTCACTCTTTGTTCCCTCATGGAGCGCACAAACGTCCGACCATAGTGCATGGGCGTCTTTGTGGTTCCTCACCCGGTTGAACACATCTTTGCAAAGGCCTCTAAAGATGGTGTTTCGAGCCTTTGCATTCCATTTTTCATAATTTACCTCATCGCCTTGTAGGTGTGTAGCATCTCGAGGTTTTGAGAAGCCTTGTGAGGCGGCTCTAAGTATTCCAACATCTAGAGCTTCTAGATATGCCTCCATGCGGATTTTCCAATATGGAAAATCATCCCCCTCAAAGATAGGAGGAGGTCCATCCCCGTGAGACATCTTTCTCTAGGCGGTTAAGCCTAAATACATGAGCACGAGGCTCTGATACTATTGAAAGGATCAAGATGCCCAAGAGGGGGGGTGAATTGGGCTAATTCTAAATTTCTTTGCAATAATTAAGTCCTATGGTTAGCCCAATTAACCCCTTGTGCCTAGAAAGTTTTTCTATTGAACTTCCACACAAAAGTTTAGCAACCTAAGTTCCAATCCTACTCTAGCATGGTAATTCTATGAATGTAAATGACAAGAATTGAATTGCTCAAAGTAAATGCTCAAAGTAAAGTGAGAAGGAGGAACGCGGCGATGTTTTGCCAAGGTATCGGAGAGTTGCCACTCCCCACTAGTCCTCATTGGAGCACCCGTGCAAGGGTGTAGCTCCCCCTTGATCCATGCAAGGATCAAGTGCTCTCTACGGTTTGATTCTTCGATACTCCATTGTGGTGAATCACCTACAACCTCTCACAACTTGAGTTGGGTCATCCACAAGCTCCGCCGGATGATCACCAAGCTCCCAATCACCACCAAGCCGTCTTGGTGATGGCGATCACCAAGAGTAACAAGCATGATCTCTCACTTGACCATGACAAGCCTAATAAGAAGGGTGGATGCATACTTTGCTACTCTTGATCTCACTAATAAAGGCTCTCTTTGGGATTCTCAAATCTCAATCACCTCACTAGGACCTTGCTCTTCTTGGCACTCACAAAGATGTTTCTTAGCTGTTGGAATGAGCAAAAGTACCCCCACACATGAATGGAGGAAGTACTTATAACCATGGCTAAAAAATGAACCGTTATGTGCCTTTGCGGGGTGACCGGACGCTCCGGTCAGTTCTCCCTAAACTCCAGTGTTTAAGTGGTGACCGGACGCTGGACAACGTCTGGTCAGCATTGACCGGACGCGTCCAGTCATGATTTTCCCTCTCTAGAACCTTACTAGAGTCTACCGGACGCTGGGACTCAGCATCTGGTCACTTCACCTCTCAGCGTCCGATCACTTCCAGACGACTTCACCTTGATCAAATGAACTGACCGGACTCTGCGCCAGCGTCTGGTCAGCATTTGACCCTCTATTCACTTCCAACTCTCGATCATACGTGAATGAAGTTTGCTCCAATGGATCTAAGGGCTTTTTAGGAGCTACCTAGTGCTAGGTTTAGCAAGTGTGCACCACACCTAACTCACTAGACTCACCTAGGTCAAGCTACCCATCCATACTAATAGTATGGCCAAAGGAAAAACAAAGTTCTAAACTACTCTAAGTGTCTCTTCAACTCCAATCGACACTTAGAACTAGTCAATCCTTAACCTTATCGTCCATCCTTTGAAAATCGAAACGATCTCCATCGTAGGGGCATGACCACCATGATAGCCCAATCGATCTCCACTACCGTGACCTAACTTAATTGCCTCTGTAAAACACATGTTAGTCACAGTAATCACATATTGTCATTAATCACCGAAACCCAACTAGGGGCCTAGATGCTTTAATATCCAAAAACACAACAAAAAAAAGTCGAATAGTAGACGTGCAATAGCAGAGCCACAACATTCTTTCCGCCCTTGGTGCCAAGCCTAAAAGGGGTCAGATGATGTCTGCTAGGCGAATTAAGCGCATATAGGATCTATATTTTCAAGATTTTTATCACCTGAAAATTAACAAAATGTTCCTTTATCAAAAAAAATATAGGATCTATATTTATATTTATATAAGAAATGCCATGAGTGCAATGCTACAGCATAATTGTTATGCCATTAAATTCCAGAAGTCAGTTGAAATGTCCATGCAGAGACACTAGCACTTGTTAGGATAAGGAAATATACAAAGAAGGCTTAACAGGCTACATAATTACAAGTGGCATTGCAATTGTTTGGAAAATAAGGCCAAGGCGTGAGTTGACTAAAAACAATGGCAAACGACCATTGGGAACTAAAAGTGACCAAAGAAAATACAAATAATACATCCTACAGAGATTATTTAGCTCATCTCCCATACGGCCAAGACTCGAGTTTCAACTTTAGAAGTGCATTAGGATGTCAACACACAGCACTCCCTAGTCTGGAAAACCTTTATCTATCCAAAAACACAACAAAAAAAGTCGAAGAGTAGACGTGCAATAGCAGAGCCACAACATTCTTTCCACCCTTGGTGCCAAACCTAAAAGGTCAGATCACGTCTGCTAGGCGAATTAAGCTCATATAGGATCTATATTTTCAAGATTTTTGTCACCTCAATGTATCACATGAGTTCAGTGCAAAAAAGATGACGAAGTAAGCTCATATATAGGCGATTATGATTTTTATCACCTGAAAATTAACAAAATGTTCCTTTATCAAAAAAAAATATAGGATCTATATTTATATGTATATAAGAAATGCCATGAGTGCAATGCTACAACATAATTGCTATGCCATTAAATTCCAGAAGTTAGATGAAATGACCAAGCAGAGACACTGGCACTTGTTAGGATAAGGAAATATACAAAGAAGGCTTAACAGGCTGCATAATTACAAGTGGCATTGCAATTGTTTGGAAAATAAGGCCAATGTGTGAGTTGACTAAAAACAATGACCAACGACCATTGGGAACTAAAAGTGACCAAAGAAAATACAAATAATACATCCTACACAGATTATTTATCCCATCTCCCATACGGCCAAGACTCGAGTTTCAACTTTGGAAGTGCATTAGGATGTCAACACACAGGAATGACTGGTAAATCATAAAACAATAACAGATAAAGTATATGGCTGCTGGGTTATATACTTATATGTGATCACTAAGGTGCATTTGATTAGCTTGACAAATAAGAAAAAAAGTTACTATAGGTTCACCTTTGAAACAGGAGACAAAAGAAATCCATGGATAAGGAAGTTGGCATCCTTGCTGCCATGTTACTCCCACTTTGGATGAACACCTAAGAAATATCTTGATTATCAATTAATCATTGCGCCAGGTCTGTAAGTTTTGGTATTCAACATCAAAAGAAGTATTCTTATTACTTTATTTCCCTGCAAGCATTCAAGGAACTGTTTGTTGTAAATGAGACTATATGGAATAGGAAGAGTTTTAATTGTATTTAACAATGCATCATTAGCAAGCCATCCAGTGCATGGACATAGTCATTTAATCTTCCGACTATTTAATGTTCAAGAACTTTTACCAAGCAAATAATCCAGCTATGTAATCAAAACCATAAAAAATATTGATTGGAAGGGAAGAATGCAACAATTCTACTCCTATCCATGTGGCATACACATTGGCCCAGCGTTATAGTACAAATAATGTTAAAGGGTAGAATGTTCTGGAGTTACCAAAAATGGGACACACCTTTGTATATGTTATACTATAGCGACTTGGAAACTTCTGTCTTCATTTTTTTCCCTTGGGACCTCAAGGGTTCTTGTTGCTAGGGAAAATATCGAGCTAGGGAAACGAATCTGCAGATGTAAGACACCACAAAAATTCAGTGTGCCGGTTTGAACAGATCAGCCCCTAAGTAAATTGGAACACCCACCAAATCACCCCCCCCTATGTCCACACGAATAAACGTATATATGATCTTCTGAACCACAGGCAATAAATAACAGAGAAGAACAAAAGAAATCCCAGCACTGTAGGTTCTATAACTAATGGTGTCACTAACTGTTTTTTTGGCAATAAACAGTAAAGAATGTGGTTCAATTTGAAATATGGTTTTCTTAATTTTGTAGTGAATGTATGCGTAGATACACCAGTTTTCCCTATAGATATAATTGAATAAATAGTGTTCAGAACAACAATTCACACAATGGTAACTGCATACAGGATAATCTACAAAAAACATCTTTTCTTCAACTGTACACCTGTTATTACTAAGCAGTACTATTTTTGAGTTGGACCTATAAAAGAAAAGAAGAATGGTAAAAATGAAGTTGTGGAGCACTAAACCTGCAACAACGAATATATTGGTATTCTGCAGAATGATGATTTCAAAAATTTGAGTGCCATGTACATAATGGTGCCCACTCCAGCAACAACATTCCTGTATATAAAATATATTGGTAAGGCTCAGAATTACCTACAGGGTTCAGTAGGAAAATAAATTTACACATTTGTATAGGGAGTGGCCCTTATTGTTTACCTTGAAACCTACAACATGTCAACCGAAAAAAGGACATTGTTGGTCCTTTGTTGGGCCATGTCCATAAATTATTCAACATTGTAGGTGTTCGTGTGCTAATTTCATAAGCAGTTGCTGCGTCTCTATATATATATAAACCAATAATATGATATTAGTAAGGCATACTACAATTAATGCAGCCAACTATGAACAAACAGAGTGGAAATCCAATGCATACCTGCCTTAGTCTTGAGTCAGCCTTGGCGACATCTGCTGGAAACATAGGTGCGTGACTGAAAAGGAAACACAGGCATAAGAGAAATTGTTGAATCATGGAGTGGTGGAAGAAAGGGGATTAGGGAGAGGATCTGTGGATCCAACCTGTCGTCGAAAGATTCGCCAAGTCGCTAGCCGATGTGGCATGAGGACACATGCCATCCCCATCCGGAGGGGCGTCGGCCGTACGATGACTCTACGGGCCGAGATCGAGTGGCAGCGAATCCCGTGTAGGTGAAAGGTCCTAATATGGCTAGAGGGGGGGGTGAATAGCCTATTTAAAAATCTACAAATCAACTAGAGCAATTTGATTAGTATGACAAATAGCGAAATGCAAACTTGCTCTAGCTCTACAAGGGTTGCAAGCCATCTATCCAACAATTCTAGTTGCAATAATTACTAAGCACACAACTTGCAATGTTACTACTCACTAAGAGCTCTCAATCTTGCTACTCTAAAGAGCTCCACTAGATGAACTTAAAATAACAAAGCAAGCTCTCAATTCTAATTACACTAAAGAGCTTGCCACAACTAGTTTGCAAGAATATAAATGAGTGAGTAGGGTGATTATACTGCCATGTAGAGGAGTGATCCAATCACAACATGAATACTAAATCAATCACCGGGAGAATACCAAAGGGTAAGAGACAACCAATTTTTCTCCCATGGTTCATGTGCTTGCCGGCACGCTAGTCCCCATTATGTCGACCAACACTTGGTGGTTCGGCGGCTAAGAGGTGTTGCACGAACCTCGTCCACACAATCGAACACCGCAAGAACCTACCCACAAGTGAGGTAACTCAATGACATGAGCAATTCACTAGAGTTACCTTTTGGCTCTCCGCTGGGGAAGGCACAAGACCCCTCACAATCACCACGATCGGAGCCAGAGACAATCACCGACCTCCACTCAACGATCCTCACTGCTCCAAGCCGTCTAGGTGCCGGCAACCACCAAAAGTAACAAGTGAATCCCGCAGCGAAACACGAATGCCAAGTGCCACTAGATGCAATCACTCAAGCAATGCACTTGGATTTGTCTCCCAATCTCACAATGATGATGAAACAATGATAGAGATGAGTGGGAGGGCTTTGGCTAAGCTCACAAGGTTGCTATGTCAATGCAAATGGCCAAGAGAGTGAGCTTGAGCTGGCCATAGGGCTTAAATAGAAGCCTCCATGAAATAGAGCCATTGTACCCTTTCACTGGGCACAACTCGAGATGACCGGACGCTCCGGTCAGTTCGACCGGACGTAGGACCCCAGCGTCCGGTCGCCCGATGCTTGCCACGTGTCATTGGCTTCAAACGCTGATTGCCCAATCTAAACGGTCAAGTGATGACCGGACGTGTCAGTTAGAAAGTGACCGGACGAATGACTCCAGCGTCCGGTCGTTTCTAGTAAGGTTCCAAATGCAAAATTTCACGACCGGACGCGTCCGATCATGCTTGACCGGACTCACCCGGCATCCGGTCACTCAACGTTTCCTCTGTGCGCATCACGTCAGCATACGTCAGCACTGACCGGACGCACCCTGCCAGCGTCCGGTCACAAGACCGAGACCGTGTGCTTACTACTGTCACTGACCGGGCTCTGAACCTAGCAGTAACACCCTCGGTGTTACATTATACAGGTTTTGCTAAAACCATATCATGAGCATCATGTTTATGTATTATTGCATGTGGTAAAATGAGAAATTAAATTTTATTGCACTAATTCTCAAATTGAGCTCAAATTTATTCATTGTCCAAGTATTCTCCCACAGCCCAAATCACTTTCATTCATCCTGATCCAACTCCAGCTCTTATTATTCTCCTCCTCCTTAATTTTCCATGCATGCACTCGGCACTCGCAAGCCCGCGAAGCACGCTTCAGTACATTCTTTGGCAAGACACAGTGCTTTTACTTTATTGTGTCAAGCAAGTCAAGTTGGCAGCATATGACCGACCGGCAGCAGCATCGCACACGCTACTCATTAATCTCAATCACAAGCTCTGTCCGCTGTGCACGGCGCTTGCTCTTCTGGTTTGCCTTGTGTGATATGCACTACTCTACTACCCCTAGTGCCAGCTGGGATGCTAGTCAAAAAGTGCTTCCATTCAGTACCACTGACTTCACCATCTATCACGAGCAAGTACTTCTTGTTTTTCAATTTATTTTGCAGCATCTCCTGTGTCATTTCGTTAGGGTAATTTTTGTCGTCTTATGTCAGTTGCTGAGTAATTTATTGAAGGATGTTGGGAGCAGTGCTCTTCTGTAGCATGAAGTCAACACTGTCCACTACGTCTTGCACGTCGTGCACGTCTTGCACAGTTCATCATAGAAAATACTGTTGTGGTCCATGCCCCATATGCCTGCTCTCCTCTCCTCCTGATGACTGATGAGAGGAACCTACTAGCTACTACCAACTTGCACTGTTGCACGCCTATATCATATAACTCCTCATAGTACTGGAGTAGCACACATTACATTACCTGATGATGAGTCAAGGGTCAATGTGCCAAGGGGCAGCGTAGGGTGATCTGCGGGTCTCTGATCACTGCTGGTACAGACGTTCACATGTTGTCTTCTTAATTATTACTACTACCACATATGTTTTGGGATGCCTCTGCATGCAACATGTTGGATTGGAAAATAAAATGCGGGTCTCTGATCACTGCTGGTACAGACGTTCACATGCTGTCTTCTTAATTATTACTACTACCACATATGTTTTGGGATGCCTCTGCATGCAACATGTTGGATCGGAAAATAAAATTCAGGATTTATTTAGTATAGTGACCAGATTTAATTGTTACTGTTATTTGCGTTATTTCTGAGAACTAAGCAGCGCGTTGTGCAAGCTAGTTACCGTAGAAAACACTATTCACCGTGGAAAACCCTGTTCACTCATGGAAAACACTGTTCATTCGAGCAACGCGTAGTGCACAAGTAGCGCTTTATTATCTTTAAGCAAGCTAGTTAGCCACTAACCTTACGACACATTGTTGTCGCGCCTCCGCGTCTCCTGCCTTTAAAAGGATACGCCGAGCCACCAAGCCATTCCGCTCCGCTGCTCACTTGCTTCTCTCAAATCAAGTTTCTCTGTTCTTGCCCGTGAAAGCTGCGTCTATCGATTTCTCCCCAAGGTGTAATCGACCGAGGTAGCTAGCCTACAAGAATTCCTTCATTCTCCTTCTCAATTATTTTCTTGGCCCACGGTCTCGTCCAATATTTCTAAACCCATAGCCATGTGCAAGTCAACAAGTCCGATAGCATGATTAGCCTCCTCCAATAATATCATTTTCTTCATCTCTAGAGCTCATTTAAATTTATTTATTTATTGTGAAATAAATTTTGTTAGATTCCTAAATTCCTGATCTATCTGTTGGTATATTTTGTTCGTATGGTTCTACGTTGTTTTAGGGTTACTTATTAATTCTAGGTTGCTTGTTATTATTATGGTTATTTAGGGAATGACTTTTTATGATGCATAGGTAGAAATGCTAGCCCTAAAATTTTTACAGTAGACTCATGATAATATTAGATGCTCTCTGTAATTTTTGTAGCCTCTGAATAGCTAATTTATGAAGGTAGCTAACATACCCTAATTTAAAGCATATGAAATTATTTAAGAAATTAGTTGGTATGAGATCAGTATAGCTAGTTTGTTAGCATGATACACGTGTTCTTATTTTAAGAGTTGTGGTTTCCTAAATATTAATTATTGCATCATCATAGCTGCATGCATATAGAGAACGAGCCACTGGAGATCATGACCTTCGGCGAGCGGGAGTACGACAAAGTCATCGTAGAGTACGAGGAGGAGATCCTCATGCAGGAGGACGTTCCGGAGCCACCCATCATTGACTTTGCTGACACCGCGCCTGCCCAAGGCAAGCCCCGGTGCATAACCCTTACTTTGAATAATAACTGGATATATATCTATGATGTGCATTTATGTTACGGGCATCTTATGGAAACTACATGCATAAATATATCTACCTATGAGTCCTACTAGTACAGGTCGAATAGCTGCTATGCTCAGGATATCGGTAGCGTGAGTAACCTGCCGTTACTCGCAAATAGGTGATAAATATGATCACTCATGATAAAATGGTGGAAAGGAAAATGGTGACCGGGTAGGGATATGGTTGGGTTCTGGTGGGTGTAAAGGGTTGTGTCCTGTGGCCTACAGGGCATAGCTCGGTTATACTTTTTCCCTGTCTATGTCAATTAAGGACCGATCGTTGCATATAGCTCTAGGCAAGTCACAGATCTATTGTCCCGAGCACATACTTGGGTATGGGCGTAGGGAAGGCTTGTTGCTCTCTTATCGTGGATCCAGTTTTTTCTGGACCGACTGATTGGAGGCGGAGATGGTGGAGGTCCTTGCACCACACTGAGTCTGGGACTCAGGAGTGGGGGCTTGGAGTCCGAGTTTGGACAGGTACCTAGACACCTAGGACAGGAGAGTGATGGGTTGGTCCTACTTGTGTCTAGGGTACAAACGGGGCATGTGTCTTCGGGGCACTCAGCTGGGCACATTGATTCACGAATCACCGGGAAATCTGGTACGGCTTGTCTATGGTTTAGCACCGTAGTAAGAACTGAAAGTTGAAAGGAGAAGAAATGGAACTGATTGCTCAACTCTTACTTGAAAGTAGAATAGGTGCTTATATAGACTGGCTAGATGATAACTTAATACGGCTGATAATAATACATAAATGAGGACTCACTATTAGTATTGCTTTCTGCTAAAAGAAACCAGTAAACCATAAAGCTTATCATATTTCTTAGAGTCGGGAAATTATTCCCACAAGTCGGATAAGTCTTGCGAGTATATTGTGTACTCAGAGTTTATTTACCCCTGTTGCAGGTGATGCATGAGAAGTACCTTTGTGTGGAGGATTCTTCTGGTGGGCTCAGACGGATCCTCGTTCTTATCGCTAGATGTTTATTTTAAATTCCACTGTTTATCATTCCACACTCTGATATTTGGTATTGTAATAATGTACTTTTAAGAAACTCTGATGTATGAAATAGATAAGTATTGTAACTCGTTCTCATTATTAGATCCTTGGGAAAAATGTGGATCTTTTGGGTTCTCCCTTGGGGTGTGCCCGATGGATATCGCCCGCTGTAGCTTGCTTTCGGGGTGCTTAGTGTCTGGTGGAAGACAAGCACCTCCGTCAGCGTGTTATTTCGGGCGGTTCTGCCACAGTTGGTACCAGAGCCAATAATGGTCATGAGTTTCATTATTTTTTTCAAAACTAAAAATTTGACCAACAAAAGTTTTGCAAAAAGAAGGATGCGATTAAGTTATGTAAATAAGTATCTGCCCTAGCAATATGGTCTATCTAGGATAGCGGCACTGGTTTTATCTAATCAATTTCTGCAGGTACACTGTCTTACGTTGCGTAAGAAATCGCTTAGTATACGGAAAGAGAGTGTGCGATGTGCCAAAAAATTTACAAATGCCGCTATATTCCTGCTTGAGTGAACGTATAGGCCGAAGCATACATCATGATATTAGCATTTTGCTTAAACTAAAAATTCCCCCCTACACGTATAATTGGATTAGTAAAGTGATAGGATTAATTAAAAGAATGCTTTAATTAAATGTGCTGTCATTTCTCTATCCCCTGCTTCTAATCGGGAAGGTTGTTCTAAATGGATGGTTCCTACCTCTTACAGATGAATCTAAGGTCCGGACGTGGGAGCACTAGCGCTAGGGTGGCTCACGGTCTTGGCGAGGGCCAAGGTGAGAGTGGCCGGGCCCATGAGCCCAATGGGGAGAGCCATGGGGCTCCACTTCTGGCTCCTCCTCCGCCACTACTGCCTCTGATGACCCACACTGAGATGATGGTGGAGCTGTTGGCTGCTCGCCGAGAGTCAGCTCATGCCATGGACATAATGGCACAAGCTGTCGTGGGTCTCTCCCACGGAGGCCATGGGGGCAACGGTGGGAACGGGGGTGGTGCCCGCTGTCCTGAGGGACTGTCCTCTTACCAGGACTTTCTCAAGACTCACCCACCCACTTTCACCCCGTCTGATGAGCCCCTAGATGTGAAGCACTGGCTTTGCATTCTAGAGCAGAATTTCTGCTGCTCGATGTGGCCGACGAGCAGAAGGTGCGCTTTGCAGCACATCAGCTTTTGGGGTCCACAAGCGCATGGTGGGACACCTTCCATGCCATGGAGCAGCCTGATCATCCGGCAGCCTAGCAAGAGTTCACCACTGCATTCCGAGAGTTCTTTATCCCTACTAGTGTCATCAACCGAAAGGTGACTAAGTTCCTAGAGCTGCGCCAGGGGAATATAACAGTGATGGACTATGTGAATAAGTTCAATCACTTGGCTCAGTATGCTGGCATTCATGTGGACTCTGATGACAAGAAGGACCGCTTCTTTCATGGTCTCGCTCTCATCCTTCAAGAGAAGCTGTACATGGTGAACTATCTGGCCTTTGGGGCACTGATGAACGCCGCCATTGCCATGGAGGGTTTTCAGCGGGAGTCCCAGGCCGAGTGGAAGAGGAAGCGGGTGGCAGCTAGATCCTCTAGCCACCCTCAGACACAGAAGATACATGTTGTCCGGTGGGGGCCCTATCAATCATTAGGCGGGCCTTTGTTCCGGCAGCCCCAGTAGACTTCACAAACTTCCTCCACACAGTACCATGCACCCCCGCAGCAGGTGCAGCCCCAGCAGTCTCAGGGACAACTAGTCCCACCTCGTCAGGGGTTTGGAAACAAGCCTGGTGCTTGCTTCAAGTGTGGCAAAGATGGCCACTATGCCCGAGCTTGTCCCTAGAACCAGCCAGCTCAGTCCACTCAACCGTCAGCGAACTCCAGGCTTGTCAAGAGGACCATAATCAAGAAGAAAGTGCCCAGTAGATCTGGCCAGGTGCACTTCACAGATGTTGTGTAGATTTTGCAACAGGAGCCGATGATGGCTGGTATGTTCACCATCGACTCCCATCCAGCCTATGTGTTGTTCATTTCTGGTGCATCACATTCCTTTATGAGTATGGGGTTTGTAGAGTGGCACAACTTACCACTTATGGCTATACCGTATGCCTATAAGATCCATATTGCGGGTTCACAAATGTTCATCAATACCCACACAGATACAGTAAGCTTGGTATTAGCCACCCACACTTATCGCCTACAGTTCATGGTAATGCCGAGGCAAGGCATTGATGCTATTCTTGGAATGAACTAGTTGCGGGTGTATAGAGTAGTATTAGATATGAAGCGGAGGAGTGTGGAGTTATGGCTTCCTTCTTCTGAGGATAGGATGTCTCTTATTGTACCCTCAGATCTAGTCTTACCTGTTGTTGCCCATGCTGAAGCCTCTCCTAATCTTACCTCCATTCCGATAGTATGTGAGTTCCCAGATGTTTTCCCTAAAGATCTTCTTGGATTGCTATAGGACAGAGAAGTAGAATTCTCCATTGAGCTAGAGCCTGGTACTACCCTTATCTCCAGATGCCCGTACCGCATGGCTCCAAGGGAACTAGCTAAAATGAAGAAGCAACTAGAAGAGTTGATGGACAAAGGTTTCATCCATCCTAGTTCTTCACCATGGGGTTGCCCGGCTATTTTTGTGAAGAAGGATGGTACTTTGCGGATGTGTGTGGATTACCGCCCTCTTAATTTGATAACAGTTGAGAACAAGAATCCTTTACCCCGCATAGATACTTTGTTCGATCAGCTAGCTGGCGCCAAGGTGTTCTCAAAGATTGATCCCCGGTCAGGCTATCATCAAATCAAGATCAGGCCACATGATATACCAAAGACCGCTTTCTCTACTAGGTATGGGCTATATGAATACCTAGTGATGTCTTTTGGTCTCACCAATGCTCCTACCTTCTTCATGCACCTGATGAATTCAGTTTTCATGCCGGAGCTGGATAAGTTTGTGGTAGTTTTCATTGATGACATCCTGATCTATTCCAAGAATGATGAAGAGCATGCCCAACACCTTCAGATAGTACTGACTTGACTAAGGGAGCACAAGTTGTATGCTAAATTCAGTAAGTACGAATTTTGGTTAGATCAAGTGCAGTTTTGGGGGCATGTGTTGACATCTGAAGGCATTTCTGTAGATCCCAGCAAGGTGCAAGATGTATTGGATTGGAAGTCTCCCAAGTCTGTGCATCAGATTCATTAGTTCCTTGGTCTGGCTGGATACTATCGGCGTTTCATTCCTGATTTCTCCAAGATAGCCTAGCCAATGACCAAGCTGCTCCAAAAAGAAGCTAAGTTTGACTGGAGCCCAGCCTGTGAAGAAGCTTTTCAACCTCTGAAGACTTTTCTGACCACTGCTCCTGTGTTGGCCCAACCAGATATTGATAGGCCCTTTGATGTATACTATGATGCCTCAAAGATAGGGTTAGGGTGTGTGCTTATGCAAGATGGGCGTGTGATAGCTTATGCTTCGCACCAACTGAAGAAGCACGAGGTGAATTACCCCACCCATGACTTAGAGCTGGCCGTTGTGGTCCACGCTCTGAAGATTTGGAGGCACTATCTATTGGGCAAGAAAGTGCATATCTTTATAGATCACAAGAGCCTCAAGTATATTTTCACTCAGTCTGAGCTGAACATGAGGCAAAGAAGATGGTTAGAATTGATAAAGGATTATAACTTGGAAGTCCATTATCACCTAGGAAAGGCCAATGTTGTAGCTGATGCTTTGAGCTGAAAGTCACATCAGGTTGGGGAAACACCCTTGTCTCTCAACCATGTAGAGGTATTGGCTCACATTGCATTGACCTCAGAATTGCTGGAGCAGATTATTCTTGAGCAAAAGGAGGACCCCGAAGAGATTTCTCACATCAGGAAGTTGATGGCTGAAGGGTGTGGCCCTCACTTTAGTGTGGATGAGCATGGAGTAGTGAGATACAAGGATAGACTAGTGGTTCCATCCAATGAGGAGCTAAAAAGGAAGATTTTGAATGAAGCCCATCATTCAAAGCTGTCTATCCATCCGGGCAACAATAAAATGTATCACGATCTGCGCCACTTGTACTGGTGGTCCAACATGAAGCAGGACATCACCCGGCATGTCGTGGAGTGCGGCACTTGTGGAAGAGTTAAGGCAGATCATATGCGTACTCCAGGATATTTGCAGCCCTTGCCTATCCTTGTTTGGAAATGGGAGGATATTTCTATGGATTTCATTATGGGTTTACACCGCACATCCACGAGCTTTGATTCTATTTGGGTCATTGTGGACCGTCTCACCAAGTCTGCTCATTTTATCCCAGTGGACACTAGATATACAGCCAAGAAGTATGCTGAGATATATTTCGATCGGATTGTGACCCTACACGGAGTTCCCCTTACTATCGTCTCTGATAGAGGGTCAGTCTTTGTCTCTCGTTTCTAGGAGCAACTGCAGCACTGTCTGGGTACTCATCTTCTTAGAAGCTCAGCATATCACCCACAAACTGATGGTCAAACTAAAAGGGTGAACCAGGTGCTCGAGGATATATTGAGGGCTTGTGCCATTTCTTTTCCTGAGAAGTGGGATAAGTGCTTGAAGTTAGCTGAATTTTCATATAATAACCGCTACCAAGAGAGCATCCGCATGGCACCATTTGAAGCTCTATATGGGCAGAAGTGTAGAACGCCACTGAACTAGGTTGAAGTGGGAGACCGTGGGTACTTTGGGCCTGAATTCATAAAAGAGGCTCGAGAGAAAGTAAGCATTATTCGAAGCCACTTGAAGGCAGCTCAGAGCTGACAAAAGGCTTATACAGACAAGCGAAGGAGGCCTTTGGAGTTTGCAACTGGGGATTATGTGTATCTCAAAGTATCTCCTATGAGAGGGGTGCATCGGTTTGGTGTCCATGGCAAGCTAGCCCCTCGGTATGTGGGTCTGTACAAGGTTCTGGAGCAGTGTGGTCTAGTTGCTTATCGTCTCTAGCTGCCTGATATTTTATCTACAGTACATAATGTGTTTCACGTCTCACAATTGAAGAAATGTCTACGGGTTCCTAAAGAAGCTGTACAAATTGAAGGTCTTCCACTCCAGCCTGATTTGTCTTATGTTGAGCATCCTGTCAGAATCCTAGACGAGAAAGAAAGAGTGACGAGGAACAGTGTGGTAATGTTCTACAAAGTGCAATGGCAAAACCACTCAGAGGATGAGGCCACGTGGGAACAAGAGAGTTACCTATTGAAGCATTACCCCCACCTCCTCTATGGTTCTGATAGTTAGTTGCTGCGTCGAAATGTATTTCCTACCTTCTTCTCACACTAGGCACATGAAATCTCGGGTCGAGATTTTATTTTAGGGGGGGTAGATTTATTCCTTGTCCAAGTATTCTCCCGCAGCCCAAATCACTTTCATTCATCCTGATCCAACTCCAGCTCTTATTATTCTTCTCCTCCTTAATTTTTTCATGCACGCACTCGGCACTCGCAAGCTCGCGAAGCACGCTTCAGTATATTCTTTGGCAAGACGCAGTGCTTTTACTTTGTCGTGTCCAGCAAGTCAAGTTGGCAGCACATGACCGACCGGCAGCAGCATCGCACACGCTACTCATTAATCTCAATCACAAGCTCTGCCCGCTGCGCACGCCGCTTGCTCTTCTGGTTTGCCTTGTGTGATATGCACTACTCTACTACCCCTAGTGCCAGCTGGGATGCTAGTCAAAAAGTGCTTCCATTCAGTACCATTGACTTCACCATCTATCATGAGCAAGTACTTCTTGTTTTTCAATTTATTTTGTAGCATCTCCTGTGCCATTTCTTTAGGGCAATTTTTGTCATCTTATGTCAGTTGCTGAGTAATTTGTTGAAGGATGTTAGGAGCAGTGCTCTTCTGTAGCACGAAGTCAACACTGTCCACTACGTCTTACACATCTTGCACGTCGTGCACGTCTTGCACAGTTCATCATAGAAATACTGTTGTGGTCCATGCCCCATATGCCTGCTCTCCTCTCCTCCTGATGACTGATGAGATGAGCCTACTAGCTACTACCAACTTGCACTGCTGCATGCCTATATCATATAACTCCTCATAGTACTGGAGTAGATGATGAGTCAAGGGTCAATGTGCCAAGGGGCAGTGCAGGACGACCTGCGGGTCTCTGATCACTGCTGGTACAGACGTTCACATGCTATCTTCTTAATTATTACTACTACCACATATGTTTTGGGATGCCTCTGCATGCAACATGTTGGATTGGAAAATAAAATTCAGGATATATTTAGTACAGCGGCCAGATTTAATTGTTACTGTTATTTGCGTTATTTCCGAGAACTAAGCAGCGCGTCGTGCAAGCTAGTTACCGCAGAAAACATTGTTCACCATGGAAAACCCTGTTTCACTCGTGGAAAACACTGTTCATCCGAGCAACGTAGTGCACAAGCAACGCTTTATTACCTTTAAGCAAGTTAGTTAGCCACTAACCTTACGACGCGTCGCTATCGCGCCTTCATGTCTCCTGCCTTTAAAAGGATACGCCGAGCCGCCGAGCCATTCCGCTCCGCTGCTCACTTGCTTCTCTCAAATCAAGTTTCTCTGTTCTTGCCTGTGAAAGTTGCATCTATCGATTTCTCCCTGAGCTATAATCGACCGAGGTAGCTAGCCTACAAGAATTCCTTCATTCTCCTTCTCAATTATTTCCTTGGCCCGCGGTCTCGTCCAATATTTCTAGACCCACAGCCATGTGCAAGTCAACAAGTCCGATAGCATGATTAGCCTCGTCCAATAATATCATTTTCTTCATCTCTAGAGCTCATTTGAATTTATTTATTTATTGTAAAATAAATTTTGTTAAATTCCTAAATTCCTGATCTATCTGTTGGTATATTTTGTTCGTATGGTTCTACGATGTTTTAGGGTTACTTATTAATTCTAGGTTGCTTGTTATTATTATGGTTATTTAGGGAATGACTTTTTATGATGCATTGGTAGAAATGCTAGCCCTAAAAATTTTACAGTAGACTCATGATAATATTAGATGCTCTCTGTAATTTTTGTAGCCTCTGAATAGCTAATTTATTAAGGTAGCTAACATACCCTAATTTAAAGCATATGAAATCATTTAAGAAATTAGTTGGTATGAGATCAGTATAGCTAGTTTGTTAGCATGATATGTGTGTTCTTATTTTAAGAGTTGCGGTTGCCTAAATATTAATTATTGCATCATCATCGTTGCATGCATATAGAGAACGAGCCACTAGAGATCATGACCTTCGATGAGCAGGAGTACGACGAAGTCGTCGAAGAGTACGAGGAGGAGATCCTCGTGCAGGAGGACATTCCGAAGCCGCCCATCACTGACTTTGCTGACACCGCGTCTGCCCAAGGCAAGCCCCGGTGCATAACTCTTACTTTAAATAATAATTGGATATATATATATATGATGTGCATTTACGTTACAGGCATCTTATGGAAACTACATACATAAATATATCTACCTATGAGTCCTACTAGTACAGGTCGAATAGCTACTATGCTCAGGATATCGGTAGCATGAGTAACCTGCTGTTACTCGCAAATAGGTGATAAATATGATCACTCATGATAAAATGGTGTAAAGGGTTGTGTCCTGTGGCCAACATGGCATAGCTCGGTTACACTTTTTTCCTGTCTATGTCAATTAAGGACCGATCATTGCATATGGCTCTAGGCAAGTCACAGATCTATTGTCCCAAGCACATACTTGGGTATGGGCGCAGGAAAGGCTTGTTGCTCTCTTATCGTGGATCCAGCTCTTTCTGGACCGACTGATTGGAGGCGGAGATGGTGGAGGTCCTTGTACCACACTGAGTTCGGGACTCAGGAGTGGGGGCTTGGAGTCCAAGTTTGGATGGGGACCTAGACACCCAGGATAGGAGAGTGATGGGTTGGTCCTGCTTGTGCCTGGGGTACAAGCGGGGCGTGTGTCTTCGGGGCACCCAGCTGGGCACATTGATTCACGAATCGCTGGGAAATCCGGTACGGCTTGTCTGCGGTTTAGCACCGTAATAAGAACTGAAAGTTGAAAGGAGAAGAAATGGAACTGATTGTTCAACTCTTGCTTGAAAGTAGAACAGGTGCTTATATAGACTGGCTAGATGATAACTTAATACGGCTGATAATAATACATAAATGAGGACTCACTATTAGTATTGCTTTCTGCTAAAAGAAACCAGCAAACCATAAAGCTTATCATATTCCTTGGAGTCAGGAAATTATTCCCACTAGTCGGATAAGTCTTGCGAGTACATTGTGTACTCAGGGTTTATTTACCCCTGTTGTAGGTGATGCATGAGAAGTACCTTTGTGTGGAGGATTCTTCTGGTGGGCTCAGACGAATCCTCGTTCTTATCGCTAGATGTTTATTTTAAATTCCGCTGTTTATCATTCCACACTCTGATATTTGGTATTGTAATAATGTACTTTTAAGAAACTCTGATGTATGAAATGGATAAGTATTGTAACTCATTCTCATTATTGGATCATTGGGAAAAATGTGGATCTTTCGGGTTCTCCCTTGGGTTGTGCCCGACGGATACCGTCCGCTGTAGCTTGCTTTCGGGGTGCTTAGTGTCTGGTGGAAGACGAGCACCTCCGTAAGCGTGTTATTTTGGGCGGTTTTGCCACACCAGCGTCCGGTCACAGCACCACCAGCGTCCGGTCACTCTGTGAACCCCTGTCTTTTCTGTATAGGGCGCTGGTGGCACCGTCGGACTGTCCGCACTCTACGGGCGGACACTCCGCTGGTGAAGTTTTCTAACCCTTGCTCAAATGTGCCAACCACTAAGTGTATCACCTTGTGCACATATGTTAGCATATTTTCACAAATACTTTCAAGGGTGTTAGCACTCCACTAGATTCTAGATGCATATGCAATGAGTTAGAGCATCTAGTAGCACTTTGATAACCGTATTTCAATACGAGTTTCACCCCTCTTAATAGTACGGCTATCTCACCTAAATGTGATCACACTCGCTAAGTTTTTTTATCACCGAAACAAAATGGCTCCTACTATTTATACCTTTGCCTTGAGTCTTTTGTTTTTCTCTTTCTTCTTTTCAAGTTCAAGCATTTGATCATCACCATACCATCACCATCATCATGATCTTCGCCATTGCTTCATCACTTGGAGTAGTGCAACCTATCTCATAAATACTTTGATAAACTAGGTTAGCACTTAGAGTTTCATCAGTTAACCAAAACCAAACTAGAGATTTCAGTAGGGAACCAAGAGGAAAGGAGCAATTAAAGAACAAAACAAAACCCAGGAATCATATAAGATCACACAAAACATCAAACGAGAGGAACGATTGGGAGGGGAGCGGTGGGGAGGGGAGAGTTGATCGGTACCATGGAAGAGAGTTGAGGGGGAGGAGAGGCGCTGGAGGAGGGCAACGGGTGGTGAAGTCGTCGTGGCTGCCGCAGGTCGCGTTCATTACGAAGGGAGGAGCCGCCGCCGGAGGGGAGGGTGCGCGTCGTGGAGAGAAGCTGCCACCAGAGAGGAGGAGCGGCTGCCGGAGAGCGTGGTCGTTACGGGAAGGAATGGTCGATGGATCCGGTTGCGGTCGTCGCGGGTTGGATGAGACGACGGAGCAGGCGCGCATGGCGAGGATGACGGCGTGGCCGCATGGGGGAGAGAGCGGGATCTCGCGAAGGGGAGCACACGCGCGGCGGAGGGGGAGTGAGCGGGATCTCGCGATGAGAAGCAGAGCGGGGTCTCGAGCGAGCGTGCGAAGCGGAGGAAGCAGAGCGACGAGGCGGGCTCGCGTGCAGTCGGTCCCACATGCCGACGCCTTTCATCGGAGTCGCGGGAGGGTATCGCATGGACGGGAGAGAAGAGCGACAAAAAAAAGTCGGCACCAAAAAATTATCTTACTTTTGTTCTTTTTAGTTGTAGAAGATTTGGTCATCAGATGACCAAACTAAATGACATGGAGACTGAAAACATGTTCAGCATGACATGATGCAGGGAAGGAACGTGCCTGTATTGTAGTATATGAACTAACTGTGCATTGTACGTGAATCGTGACCGCTTTTTACTTTCCAGATTTGGTCATGCGGTCTGCAGGTCTGATGCGCCGCATGTGAGATGATGACCAAATTAAATGGGGAGAATTATTTATTTGGCACTGAAATAAACCAGTCTTTTATATTTGGCATTAAAAGTTTTAAACTTTTTTATCTGGCATCAAGTTGAATTTTTCTTTCATAAATAGCACTGCTGTCTATTTTCATCGGTAACAATGTTAAACGGCTTGTAAAATGACGTAAGTGCCCTTATTTGTAGTAGGCGTTCGGACGAGGCGACGGGTCAGACGAGGCTCAATATGGGCGGCTCCGCCGACGGCCCCGCAGCCACGCCTCGGCGATGTCCCCGTACGCCTTCTCCGTGAGGTGGATGCCGTCCCAGTTCACCGCCGCAGACGGGTCGGCGCACGCCGTCGCCGCGCCGGGCCGGCCGCACCCCGCCGCGACGCTGCAGTTGTACCTGCCGCCGCCGGCGCCCGCGCAGCAGCACACCACCAGCGTCGTGTTCCCGTCGAATCCTGCACCAGCATCTCTCAGCTTGGTTTCGCCCACCTTGAATGCTAGGGTGAATGGTTATCTCACCGAAGAGGGCCGGGGTCGTGAGGAACGCGAGGACGGGCTGGTGGTAGCCGGCGAAGGCGATGGCGGTGTGTGGGTGCCTGATCCGGAGCGCCTGGACCTGCATCCGGAGCTGCTCGTTGTGGTAGCGCGCCAGGCCGTTGAACTCGTGCAGGCACCCGTAGCGGTGTCGTAGTCCGACGGGTCCGGGCACGCGTACAGCGTCAGGATGATGGGCAAGCAGCCCATGGGCACGTTCCCCGGCACCACGAAGCGCCTGGCGCCGTGCTGGATCAGCCTCTGGATGTGTACGTACGTTTGCATTGGTCAAGAGACATGCATGCTATGTTGTTATATACTCCCGCAAGAACCAAATGAGCTAGTGTCGTCTGACCCATCGGAGAGCGCGTGGTTGTAGGCGAAGCCGAGGAAGACGCCGTCGGTGAGTTCGGTGACCTGGACGACGAACAGCGGGAGGTGGTGGCCGTCGTGGTTGACGGCGCCGTCGAGGGGAAAGAGGGACTGGACGAGGGCACGCACGCTGCTGCTACTTGACATTTGCTGGTGGCTTCGGCGGCCGCGGACGGCGACGGGCTCCTTGAAGCTGTCGAGTTCGCGCGGCTCGTGACGCGCCTGCACGCGGAGCCCGGCGGGCTCTAGTACTAGAGCGCCAAACTCACCGGCAAGGACAGGACCTCACCTAGCGGCCGTTCCTCGGATCCGGCACCGCCAGCTGCGGCTTTTCAGAATGCCCCGGGCTTGCCGCCGGCAACAGATATGGCTCGGCTCCCACTCCCCCGCCGAGGCCGCGGCACGCGCCTACGACGCCGCGCTACTCTGCCTCAAGGAATCGGAGGCCGCGGTGGATCTCAACTTCTCGCTCTGCCTCCCGTTTGACCTGCCCCCCGCAGCCATGTCGCCCAAGGCCATCCAGCGCATGGCCGCCACGGCCGCGCTTGGGCAGCACCTGCTGCGGCACCAGCGACCTGCGCTCAGAATAATGGTAGTGCCTGCAGCGACGATGACGGCGACACCACCCCGCCGTGGAGTAGCAACTCGTCCACCAGTGACGTCTCCTCCCCGGAGTCGTCCGTCAGTAGCGAGAGTGAGCTGGCCAACTACTTCAACGACGACGGCGTGCTCAGCTTCAACGAGTCCAAGGTCATGATGAACGCAGCAAGCAGCCTTGTGCAGCAGCAGCAGCATGCGTGCGAAGTAGCAGCAGCGTGCGTGCGTGCTCCAAACGCCTACTACAAACAAGGGCACTTACGTCATTTTGCAAGCCGCTTAACATCGTTACCTGTGAAAATAGACGGTAGTGCTATTTATGGAAGAAAATTTCAACTTGATGCCAGATAAGAAAGTTCAAAAATTTTAGTGCCAAATATGAAAGACTGATTTGTTTGAGTGTCAAATAAATAATTCTCCCAATTAAATGACATGGAGACGGAAACATGTTCAACATGACGCGTGGAAGGAACGTGCTTAGTTGATCAGGTATTGAATGTTATCTGAGGCGCTCTTTTGTAACAAGGTGGTAATACCACCAGAACTGATGCTTTTGAGAAAAGTTAGTTTGGGTCAATTTCTTTGGTCTATATACAAAGAGAGAATTCCTTATTTGACACCAGACAAATGACCCGTTCCTTTTTTGGCCCTCAAAAAAATTTCATTCCCTATTTGACACCGAGTTCAACTTTCGTTCCTTATACGACACTCCGTTGAGTTTGACATCCATGAACCGTTAACTGCCACGTGAAAAGACGATTTTGCCCCTGTGGGCCCCACCACCTTCTCCCTCCTCTCTTCCCTTTCTGGCGGAGGAGGCAAGGGATGGCAGTGCCGCTCGCTGGTGGAGGATGCAGGGAGTGGCGGCGCTGCTCGCTGATGGAGGAGGCAGGGGAGGGCGGCGCGGCTTGTTGGTGGATGAGGCAGGGGAGGGCGGCGCTACTCGCTGGCGGAGGAGCTCGGGCTGAGGTCGATGGAGGTCATGGCGGGGAGGAGCTCAGGCGGAGGTCGGCGCCGGCCATAGAGGGGAGGAGCTCAGGCGAAGG
This sequence comes from Miscanthus floridulus, assembly GCF_019320115.1. Taxonomy (NCBI): domain Eukaryota; kingdom Viridiplantae; phylum Streptophyta; class Magnoliopsida; order Poales; family Poaceae; genus Miscanthus; species Miscanthus floridulus. The sequence continues at coordinate 37,793,158 of NC_089581.1, forward strand.
TCGGCACCGGCCATGGCGCGGTTCAGGATGGGCTCTCGCGGCGCGGGATGCGGGCGCGGCCGGAGCTCGCGTGGCTGGTGCAGCAATGGCTCCCTCTCGCGAGGAGCTCGCGCGGGGAGCTCTCACGCGCCGGTGGCAGGCGCGGGGCTGGCCGAGGGCGGCGCACCGGCTCCACCAGATCGCGGTGCGGCGCGGCGGTCCGAGCTCCCACGCTGCCATGGCGGGACGGAGCGCGAGGTCGGGAGGGAGGGCGCGACCTCGGGGAGGACAGCGCGCGGCCGTCGCGAGCTCGGTGCGGCAGGCCGGGGCGAGCACGTTGGGGGCCGTCGCGGCTATGGCTGGGGAAAATCTCGCGAGGAGCTCGCGCGGGGAGCTCTCGCGCGCCGGTGGCAGGCGCGGGGCTAGCCGAGGGCGGCGCGCCGGCTCCACCAGATCGTGGTGCGGCGCGGCGGTCCGAGCTCCCACGCTGCCATGGCAGGACGGAGCGCGAGGTCGGGAGGGAGGGCGCGACCTCGGGGAGGACAGCGCGCGGCCGTCGCGAGCTCGGTGCGGCGGGCCGGGGCGAGCACGTCGGGGGCCGTCGCGGCTATGGCCGGGGAAAACTCGTTGAGGGCCGTCGCGGCCATGGCCGGGGCGAGCTCGTCGAGGGCGGGGAGCGGCGCGGCCATGACCGTACGTGGGGAAGAAAGGGAGGAGAGGAGGGTGGTGGGGCCCACAGGGGCAAAATCGTCTTTTCACGTGGCAGTTAACGGTTCATGGATGTCAAACCCAACGGAGTGTCGTAGAAGGAACGAAAGTTGAACTCGATGTCAAATAGGGAACGGAAATTTTTTGAGGGCCAAAAAAAGAACAGGTCATTTGTCTGGTGTCAAATAAGGAATTCTCTCTATATAAGTGCTCGATCGGTTGGTTAGCCCTCCATCTTAAAATGCATAGCCTTGTACACGACACTTTAAAGAATACTTATAATATACAACCGGCTAGGTATATTGAGATTACCATACATGTGCTTTTATTTGGTGTGTAAAAGAAATGCCCCCATCCTGAAAACCTATGCTCAATGTTCCCACGGCGTCTACAACCTAGAGCTACTATTTGACCTCTAAGCCTAGTGTTTTTTGAGTTTAATTTTTCCTTTATACCCAGGAATTGTAATAAGGTAGCACACTCGTTAGCTAAGAGGGTCACGGCTGATACACGAGCTGGTTTGTGGACTTATGCTCCAGCTTATGTATTAGATGCTTTAACTGCATATTGTAATTTTGCTCCCAATGAATAAATGAATCTCCAAGTCTCAAAAAAAAAAGGTCGCATTCGTACTCCTCTCGTGTTTTTATTCCTATTTTGAAGTCTCACTGCGATTTCGTTTCCATTCAAACGCGGACCACGCTCACGTGCGGGTCGTATACATACGCCGCCCCGTCCGTCCCTTCGCATCCAACTTGCGATGGAGGTTGGAGTAGCGTGTTGGCGTGTGCGGTACTCCGGTGCCCCCATTTCAGAGCAGACGTAATTGACTTACGTCTTGCATTGCATTCCTTGCTGTGGCTATCACACATCGACACAATCAACACATAACAGGGTATCCTCACTTAGTTATCAGCCAATAACAATAGCCAGTAAATTCCCGATTCAAAATATAGAACATAAAACAACCACGTCATTAATAAGAGTTCGCAACTAAAAAGCATTTTTAGATGTTGAATTCCTCTTGGTTTTAATACAGGAGTGAAATTATCAGATATCCAATTTTAAGCATCGTCGCATCGGATAATCCATATTGAATTTGTGGATAATCCATATACATTAGATTCTATCGATTTTATATCCTACCCCGCATCCATACACAGTCAAATTCAGATTATCTATATCCACAAAAATATTAAAAGTTCTTTTTTGTATCCTCAAAATTTGAATCGGATGGGCACAGAGACTTATCTACATCACTTTCACCTTAGTCTTCAAATGCAGTGAAATTGTCAGCTGACCAGGAGGTTCAAGCAAATAAGACAATGCAATTAGAGACTGGATTTATGGGAAGCCGTGAGAGAAGGGCAATGCTAAGGTACAAACTTTACCTCTGAGGAGGTAATATTTCAAATCAATCTAAGCCATTCATTTTTCACATTCTATAAAGTACTTAATAAATTAAAAAATCTAGGAAAACAAAATAAAAATTGGCATCCCCCTAATGACGGGACGGAACTTAAAGATATGCATGCCGATTCCCCTAACGACGGACTAATCACGCGGCAGATACGGAAGCGATTGTTCCTTCGCTCAAGAAAAAATATTGTCACTTCTTGGGGAGTCAAATAAATTCAAACTTGATCGAATTTATACTTATGACACTAGTACAGGAACGGGCTTTACTCCCGGTTGGGAAACCCCTTCAGTCCCAGTTTTCTAACCGGGAGCACGAATCCAGGACTAAAGGGCCCCTCCTTTAGTCCCGGCTTCTCGCCCACCTTTAGTCCCGGTTGGTAAGACCAATCGGGACTAAAGAGGCCTCCCGACCTGGCCACGTGGGGCGGCCCTTTAGTCCCGGTTGGTATTACCAACCGGGACTAAATGTTTCCTTTTTTTTGTTTCTATTTTAAATTGATGATTTATTTTGGTTTTCGAATAGGTTTTCGAATACGCATTCTACGCTGCTAGTAATATACGTATTCTACACGTTTATAATGTTCGAATATTTTGAACAAACTAAAGTATGAAACTAATGTATATATTACATGCATATACATATATTGTACGTTATTTTATGTATATATATATATATATTACAAATAAAGCTTGCATTGTATATTCTATCATATCCTTGGATAACAAATTCACTCATCTGGTTTGGCTTCCATGTTTGGTTGACGTCATTGTAGAACTCGCCGGCAGGGTTGAGGACTTGGTCATTAAGAAATCCTGCTATGGTCTCTTGAATTGCTTTCAGTTGGTCACGTCGTATGACTTTTTCCTTCAACCATAGAGTCTTCAATAAAAGTTAAAGAAAAAATATTAATATATATATGTGTTGGTTACGTGATTACTTATATATATGAGCAACAAAAGAAACTATGAATATATGAATATATTTATATAACGTACTTTGAGGATCTCTTCAGGAGTTCTTTTTGCGTACGCCATGATGAACTCGCAAACATAGTATCCGCAGTAGTTGTTCCCCTGTTCTTGCCTCAGAACCCACTTTTACGAGAAAAAATATCCGGTGAATTGAAAGCATGCATGGTGTTAATTGAATTATATATGTATATATAAATGTAGCTAGTACTTACTTTGTGTGCGATTACATTCAGTGGCGCTTTGCAATGTTTCATGTGGTGTTCCTCAATGAAACTTTTTCAAACACTGCACCCAATAAAATAAAAAATTAATTTGACCTTTAATAATTGTTGCAGTTAAGAGATCGGGGTATATATAGTTACTAGAGAGACCAAATTACCATTGGATAATATCTATCATGTCTTGGTACTCTGTTTGTTCTTTTCTTAATGAGTCTAAGATGCTCAACCGACTATTAGCCATATCGATGATCATCAATATTCAGTAATTGCTGCATATGTTTTTATACACAAATATGATCGACATTAACTAGAGTCAACATATATATATATATGGGAGATAGATTAGCTAGTAAGCAAATAATTGAACAAATGTCCATATGATCGACATTAATTACTTAACACTCACTTGAAGTTGTAGGGGAGAGTATGTTCTTGTTTTATTGGTTCACTAAGAACCTCATGAGATTTTTTTCGAGATCATCTTTCCATTGAGGCGGGGGGTTAGGGTGTTTGAATACGACATTTGGATCAACGAAACCAACATCATTATCCTTTCTCTTTCTAAGTTCTGTCATCTCATATCTGCATATATAAAAATATAGTGTAAGGATATATAATTTATATATATACATGTAGCTTTATATATATACACTTTAATAGTAGAAAATAATCACACGTACAGACAATAGCAGCTAATGAGACTTTTATCGAGAGAGTCCAGGTGGCATAGTTGGTGTAATTCTACAAACTCGACATATATAACGTCATCGCCACGGAAGTAATGTTGGTTTCTAACTCTGACAGGAACAAAGGCCTCTCCCCGTTCACACGCCGCCATGTACCACTTGTTTAGCAGGACATTGACGTACCCAGTTCACCTAAAGCCTCAGGGTTGTATAGACTCTTTCCATGTTCAAATTTCTTCCAAGGATCCACTTTCGAAGCAGAAGGTCCTTCAGCGAGCACTTGGGCAAGGTCCAAACCAGTTTCCTCGTAAAACCGAGCCAGCTCCTCAAAATCGACGTCTAAGTCTAAGTTCGAACCATATTCATTACGAACAACAAGAGGGGGGACTAATTGTTGCGATTGTTGTCCGAGTTGTGCAACACCTTTCCCCGGTCTAGTCTTTTTCTACGCCGCCTCAAATGACTTGGTGAGAGAGCGGTCGTAGTCCGATTTTGGCAGGGTCTTTTGAGATTCCCGCTTTTTCTGGTCCACCTTCTTTCTTAGAAGATCTAGAGGTAGGTAGAAGTACGGTTTCTCCGGGTTCTCCCTCGCTTCTCGTTGCTTTTTCATTTTTTCGAAGAAACTGTCCACATCTTTTTGTACTACAACATTTAATTCCTTTACACTTTTCTCGTAAGATAGTTTTTGGGGAATAACTGGATTAGATGAGGCTTTCTTCTTTGTTGGCTGGTGGGCCAACGGCTTCATTTGCGGGGCAGACCTCTTAGGAGTTGACTTCTTCATAGTCATCAAGGGAGGCGGGGAAGCCGTTGGAGACCTCCTTGGAGGTGGCGGCGGTGGCAGCGTTGCCACCTGATTTCCTAGAGCGCTATGATGATCTAGAGATTGGATAATTGGACTTAGATTGGCGGAGACCCTGCTGTGTGAGTATAAAAAAGAATAATTAGGTATAAGAAATTGTTATTTTTAATCATACATGTCAATAGAAAATTAGTGAAAAAAATTTCGTTCACTTTTGTCTGCACCTATTGTCTGGCAATTGAGGAAGCGGCGGTGGACTAGAGACCCCGGGAATAATGATGTAGCACTTGCGTCATAGTATGAATGTCTTCTCTGCTTCTTCTAGAGTATTCTCCCCATCACCTCCTGGAATGTCAAGAGCCAGATCACTAAAACCTTTGTTAACTCTATCCACTGAGACGCTAACATATCCGGGTGGTATTATTGCCCCATGGATTCTTGGTGTCTTGATAGGATCTGGAGGAGAAAAACACCGAGAGCCACCATGATTATGGCATTCTCTTTTGGAATATGTAGCTCACATGATGTAAACGGTGCAGTGATGTCATCCACAGGGAAACATAGCATTGCGTCATCTTGATTTGGCAACTCCGTGGAAGCGCAGCTGCTTTTCAACTGATCAGGGGGGCTAATATTAATGTTGATTCCTAGATCTGATGCCTGACTTTGGGCACTCATTGCTATTTGCACTTGCTTTATGATTTCGTCCTGCATTCTAGCTTGCATGTTTTTTTTGTGCTCTTGTGCTTGAAGCAACGCCTCCCGTGACTCACGAACATATTCCTCCAACCCGCTGATCCATGCTGCTTCCTCATCCTTCCTTCTCTGCTGACTTCTATAGGTATCTCTGTCGTTAGGGAAACCATGCTCCTAAGAAATGTTCCATCCTAAACCTCTCGTTTGGCCACTATGTTCAGCAGTCCCGATGGCATACATCAGTTCATCCTTCTCTCTATTGGGCCTGAACGCACCAATAGCTTTAGCTTGTAGAGCATAAGATAATCTTTGTATTGCTCTTTCAAGTTTTGGGCCATGAACCAGCTTCCCGGTCTCTAGGTCCAGTCTTTCCCCATGAGCGAAAAACCAATTCTTCGCGTGTTTGGGCCAATTGAGTGATTCTGGTGTGATACCCTTGGCAAGAATGTCCGCTTCCATTTTTTTCCCACTTGGGAATGGCAGTCGCGTAGCCACCAGATCCCATGCCATAGTGGTATACCTTATGTCGGGCATTCTCTTGGTTCCTTCTCACCCGTTCCTCACCCTCTTCCGATGTGTTGTACTATACAAAATCATTCTAGTAGGGCCTTAACTTCACGAGCGGGGCCCTAGTATTGAAATTGGGCGTTAGGTTCTTATTGATGTATTTCGTGTATAGGGATTTCTTCCAAGTCTGGAATTGTGTGGCTATCTTCTTCATAGCCCACTTTCGAACTAGCTCCTTCAATTCATCATCGTTGATATCATCATAATCATCCGCTTGCAACGTGAAATGTTGAAGGATATCATCCCAAATTAAATTCTTATTAAGATCAGAGACAAAACTAACATGAGGCTCGTTGATCTTTTGCTTCCGTTCACGCGCACTGATCGGAAGTCTGTCCCTTACAAGGTACCCACAGTGTTGCATGAATTTCCTTGCATGTGGACCAAGTGGTTCGCCTGTCTCGATATTGAATTCTGATATTATATAGCGCCCCTCCAATGGCTTTTTCGGGCCTCAAATATTTTTGCTTTTCGCTGTTGTGGTCGTCGATCCAAAGGGCTACGTATAAAAAAGAATAAATAAATATCATGTGTACACATAATAGATGATAGATATTCAAATATATATATACAATATTCAAATATATATATAAATATATATACCTCGCCGGTATTTTCTTGCACAATATTTTCTTGGTTATCTTCAAGAGCCAGGTATTGACTCCCGTCATCTACATCCTGCTTGTCACCATCGGCAAATTGAGTGCCGGTGTTGATAATATTCATCATTTCTTCATCCATGTTGTCTCTCGGGGCAGCCATCTAGCTTTTACTCCACTAGATATATCTATAAAAAATAAAACATGTTTTAATAAATAACCATCCGTACTAGTTGACCTTGCTTACGTGATCATCTCGGCGAGCATTTCTCCACCGGACGGTACTGTACTTGGCCAAGGAAGAGCTCCGATTCTATGAGGAAGGGAACACGGTCTTCCACGACCGTTGCCGCTCTCCCTCGTAGAATCAAAGCTCCTCCTTGACGTCCGTTACCGCTCAGCAGAGAATATGCTCGCCGAGATGAACACGGTCCGCAAATTCAACTAATACGGATTTTCTACAATTTTCTAACTATTTTCTAAGTTTTTTATTTCATGGAAAATTAATTCTAAAAAATAAAAGACATGATTTCTAAGTATTCCATTTCATGGAAAAAATAATTCTAAGTGACCTGCTCGATATCAGCGAGCTCGCGGGCATTTAGGTTGCCGAGGATAGTAACATTTATAGATGACATTTGTAGGTCTAAAGTTATCAAATATCCATCAAATTATAGCTCAAAAACATGTTTCAATAAATAACTATCCGTACTAGTTGACCTTGCTTACGTGATCATCTCGGTGAGCATTTCTCCACCGAACGGCACCGTACTTGGCCAAGGAAGAGCTCTGATTCTACGAGGAAGGGAACACGGTCTTCCACGACCATTGCCGCTCTCCCTCGTAGAATCAAAGCTCCTCCTTGACGTCTGTTACCGCTCGGCAGAGAACATGCTCGCCGAGATGAACACGGTCCGCAAGTTCAACTAGTACGGATTTTCTACAATTTTCTAACTATTTTCTAAGTTTTTTATTTCATAGAAAAATTAATTCTAAAAAATAAAAGGCATGATTTCTAAGTATTTCATTTCATGAAAAAAATAATTCTAAGTGACCTGCTCGATATCGGCGAGCTCGCGGGCGATTAGGTTGCCGAGGATAGTAACATTTGTAGATGACATTTGTAGGTCTGAAGTTATCAAATATCCATTAAATTATAGCTCAAAAACAAGTTTCAATAAATAACCATCCGTACTAGTTGACCTTGCTTACGTGATCATCTCAGTGAGCATTTCTCCACTGGACGGCACCGTACTTGGCTAAGGAAGAGCTCCGATCCTACGAGGAAGGGAACACGGTCTTCCACGACCGTTGTCGCTCTCCCTCGTAGAATCAAAGCTCCTCCTTGACGTCCATTACCGCTCAGCAGAGAACATACTCGCCGAGCTGAACATGGTCCGCAAGTTCAACTAGTACGGATTTTCTACAATTTTCTAACTATTTTCTAAGTTTTCATTTCATAAAAAGTTAAAATAAAATGTTTAGTCACGGAGTCCATAGAAACGACCATATTTTGACCTAGAAACGTATTGTCAATTGTCATTGCGTTGCATTGCACCCCGAACCGGACTCCGAACAATAAAATACTATGGTCGATCGATGCCGTTCTTTGTCGAACAGCCGCACGGCGATGGCCGACGGATCCGTTCAACCACCAAATCTGTCTGGCCGGCTATTCGGGCGTATCGTCAAAAGAGAACGGATTTGCTTCCTATTGCACGGCCTTGCATTGCATCTGTCATGCCAGTCGAAGGCACTAGTCCCCGGTGTGCTTCAAACCTCTACTGGTATACCGAGACACAACAGGTTGACGGTGGAAGAAAGAAATGAGGAAGATGAGCGAAGTGCATAGAGACAGCAACGCAACCGCAAAACCATGACAGGCAGAGCAGAATTCCAAATGGATGTGCATAGAGTCGAGCTGAACGACGACTGACGTCTGCCTAGCGCTCCCGATGGAAATGAGCCACACCACAGCGCACCGCAGCCGCGTGGAGTCGGCAGGACGAGTTCTCTGCCATCCCGCGCGTCGCGTTTTCAAGTGTTACAGAAACTCAAACATAAAATGCTACTGACAGGCACATACAAGAGAAAATAGCATAATCTTTCCTTGCTTCGGTATGCAGCACATCTGAATGAAGGAAGCACATACAAGAGAAGGCTCGGCCACGCTCCGGTGACGCAGCGCGCGCGGGGAAGGCTCGAGCGAGCTTCGGTGAGGCAGCGTAGGGAAGGCTCGGCCGTGCTTCGGTAAGGCAGCGCGCGCAGGGAAGGCTCGGGAGAGCTCCAGTGAGGCAGCGCGGGGAAGGCTCGGTGCACTCCGGTGAGCATGAGCGAGGTGGGGGCCGGGGACGAGGACAGCGCGCACTCCAGCGAGGATGAGCGAGGCGCGCTAGCCAGCCAGAGAAGAAGCGCGCGTGCGCATGGGGCCGATGACAGCGTGTGCGCATGATGAGGCGAGGCTAGGGTGGTCGCCTGGGAGCGGCGACGCTGCTGGATTGATCTGGTGGAGAAGATGAGGCGACGGCGTGGTGGAGACAGAGAGGAAGAGAACTAGGGCGTGGTTTATAAAGGGAGACCTTTAGTCCCGGTTGGAGGTACCAACCAGGTCTAAAGACTCTTTAGTCTCGGGCTATGGTTAGAACCGGGACTAAGGTGGAGCTGCAGTTTTCGTGGCCCGCCCAAATGCCCTTTACTCCCGGATCGTGGCTACACCCGGGACTAAAGCTCCACCTTTAGTCCCGGGTGGTTGATCCACCCCGGGTGGTTGATCCACCCAGGAGTAAAGGGGGAGCAGTAGTTAGCTTTATCCAATTTCCATAAGTTTTTTCCTTTTTTATATATTTCTTTTATATAAATATGCAGAGAGTTATTAATTGTCTAATAAATAAAATATTATCCAAAAAAATTATAAAAAGTTCTTGGACTTGGTTTTGCATTATTATACACAACAAAAATTTGTAAACTAAACTCTTTTGTTTTACTGTATAAATATTTGACATAGTGTAAATAATAATTACAATTTACACCATGCAAAAATATACTACTTAATTAAAATCATTAAAACTATTGTTTTTCGATAGGAAATTAGTTTTCACATCTTATTAACGTTCATCATTTGGTTTTTCATCACACATTCTCCACGGGAAATCCACCGTCTAGCAGAAAATTCATTTAAACCGTAGAAAATATGAAAACACGATAAAAAAATCTGAAGTCACAATTATTACATAATAGGTCTAATACATCACTATATATATCAAGCGGGCATAGTAGTGAATTTCTTCTTAACATATATCCCTTGGTTACCATGGAGTGTCCTCATCATTTAGCTGGATGCTTAGGTCTTTGTTCACTGTGAAGGGTAGAATTCGGTCATCTTTTTCATAATCTTCTGATATGTCTGACTTGTCTTCAATTCCGATGATGTTTCTTCTCCCCGAAAGAACTATGTGGCACTTTGGCTCATTGATTGGGTCGTTGTTGTTTTTCCCTCTTTTCGGTTTTGTAGACATGTCCTTGACATAGAACACCTGATTCACATCCTTGGCAAGGATGAACGGTTCGTCTTTGTACCCAATATTGTTGAGGTCCACAGTTGTCATTCCATACTGGTTGTCGACTGCTACCCCGCCTCCAGTCGCCTTTACCCATTGGCACTTGAACAAAGATACCTTAAAAGTAGGTGCATAGTTTAGTTCCCATATCTCCTCTATGCGGCCATAATATGTTTGCTTATTTACATTAGGGTCGGTGGCATCTATGCGGACACCACTGTTTTGGTTGGTGCTCCTTTTATCTTGGGCTAGTGTGTAAAATGTATTCCCATTTATCTCGTACCCTTTGTATATGAGGATATGCCACGATGGCTGCCTAGCCAACAAATAAAGTTGCTCATCAATACTCTCATCACCCTGTCATTCTTTTCGCAACCAGTCGCTAAAAGTTTCCATGTGCTGACGCGTAATCCAAGCTTTAGACTTCCCTTGAAACTCGGATCGGAGCAACACTTTATGTGTCTCGATATATGGATCCACCAAAGAGGAGTTTTGCAGAACTGTGTAGTGTGCTTTATTAAAATAATTGTCCTGCATACCAATATATGGTTTCTTCCCTAGTGTCCCCTTTCCACTTAGTCTCCCCTCGTGTCGTGATTCAGGAACACCAATCGGGTCAAGGTCAGGAATAAAGTCAACACAAAACTCAATGACCTCCTCTATTCCATAGCCCTTGGCGATGCTTCCTTCTGGTCGAGCACGGTTGTGAACATATTTCTTTAGGACTCCCATGAACCTCTCAAAGGGGAACATGTTGTGCAGGAACACAGGACCGAGAATGCTAATCTCCTTGATCAGGTGAACTAGGAGGTGTGTCATGATATTAAAGAAGGAAGGAGGGAACACCAACTCAAAGCTGATAAGACATTGAACCACATCATTCTATAGTTTAGCTAGATCCATTGGATCGATTGCCTTCTGAGAAATTGCATCGAGGAATGCACATAGCTTCACGGTGGCTAGACATACATTTGGAGGTAGAATTCCTCTTAATGCAACGGGAAGCAATTGTGTCATGAGCACGTGGCAGTCATGGGACTTTAAATTTAGGAATTTCTTCTCTGGCACATTTATTATACCCTTTATATTCGAGGAGAATCTAGATGGTACCTTGATGCTTGCTAGGCATTCAAACATGCTTTCCTTCTCTTCTTTGCTAAGAGTGTAGCTGGCAGGACTTAAGTAATGGCGTCCATCATCTATCTTCTCTGGATGCAGGTTGTCTCGTTCTTTCAAACACCGCAGGTCCTATCATGCTTCAAGTGTGTCCTTAGGCTTCCCATACACACCCATGAAGCCTAGCAGGTTCACATAAAGATTCTTCATTAGGTGCATCACGTCGATCGTGCTACGGACCTCTAGGACTTGCCAATAGGGTAGCTCCCAAAATATGGACTTCTTCTTCAACATGGGTGCGTGACTGTCGGCGTCGTTCGAAACAGGTTCGCTGCCATGTGCCTTTCCAAATACTACTTTCACATCATTGACCAAATTGAGTACATCCTCACTAGTTCAGTTGCCCAGCTTGGTCTGGTGGTCTGCCTTACCTTTAAAATGCTTGTCTTTCTTTCTTAGGGGGTGATTCGTAGGAAGAAATCGACGATGGCCAAGGTACAAGACCTTTCGACATTTTTTAAGAATATACCTTTAATGTCATCGAAACAGTGCGTGCATGCATTATATCTCTTGTTTGATTGTTCTGAAAGATTACTTAGAGCAGGTCAATCATTAATTGTTACAAACAACAATGCTCGTAGGTCAAAGTGCTCCTGTTTGTGCTCATCCCACACACGTACACCTGGTCTGTTCCACAAAAGTAGAAGTTCTTCAACTAGTGGCCTTAGGTACACATCGATGTCATTGCCAGGTTACCTTGGGCCTTGGATGAGCACTAGCATCATAATAAACTTATGCTTCATGCATAACCAGGGAGGAAGGTTGTAGATACAAGAGTAACAGGCCAAGTGCTATGACTACAGCGCTGCTCCCCTAAAGGATTCATACCATCCGTACTTAAAGCAAACCTTAACTTTCTTGCATCATTTGCAAACTCCAGGAATTCTCTATTGATTGCTCTCCACTGGGACCCATCAGCAGGGTGTCTCAACATATTGTCTACCTTACGGTCTTCTTTGTGCCATCGCAACAACTTTGCATGGTCTTTGTTTCTGAACAGATGTTTCAAGCGTGGTATTATAGGAGCATACCACATAATCTTGGTAGGGATTTTCTTCGTGGGACGTTCGCCCTCAACATCACCAGGGTCATCTCGCCTGATCTTATACCGCGATGCATGACATACCGGGCATGCATCTAACTTCTCGTACTCCTCGCCACGGTAGAGGATGCAGTCATTAGGACATGCATGTATCTTCTAGATTTCTAATCCCAAAGGGCAGACTACCTGTTTTGCTTCATACGTAGTGGCGGGCAATTCGTTATCCTTCGGAAGCATCTTCTTTTGGATTTTTAGTAACTCCCCAAATTCCTTGTCAGATACACCATTTTTTGCCTTCCATTGCAGCAATTCCAGTGTGGTACCCAACTTTTTCTGCCCCGCATCACAAGTTGGGTATAGCAATTTCTTGTGATCCTCTAGCATGCGCTCGAACTTGATCTTCTCCTTTTCACTTTTGCATTCTCTTTGTGCGTCACGAATGGCCTGACCAAGATCATCAGCGGGCTCATCTTCTGTCCCTACCTCTTCTTCAGCTTCCCCCATTGCGGTATCATTAAAGGCCCCATATTCAGCAATAATGTCATCATCGTCCCATTGTTCTTCTTCACCTTCTTCCATTACAACCCCGATTTCTCCGTGCTTTGTCCAACTAATATAGTTTGGCATGAAACCCGACTTCAACAAGTGTGAATGAAGATTCCTTGAGCTAGCATATTCCTTCAAATTCTTACATATGGCACATGGGCAGCACATGAAACCATCGCGTTTGTTTGCCTCGGCCACACGTAAGAAAGAATGCACGCCCTCAATGAACTCTTGGGAGCGGCGATCAGCATTGTACATCCAATGCCGTCTCATCTGCATTATATGACATACATACCATATTAAAACCTAGAACATAATTAGTTAATTATACGACATGCATGCCACTAGACAAGGTATTAATTTATGAAAGTCTCGCTACAATGTAGACAATCCCAACTACCACTAAAAAAACTAAAGCTAAAATGCACTTCAGCAGCATAAGGATTTCGCGACCAATCCCAACTAAAACAAACAGATCATGTGTTTGTTCAACATCTATGGGCTTCTTCCGTAGGATCACTGCCTCATCAGCCGCCGTAGCCGCCTGTGCAAGAGAGTTTTGCATGTGTTCAACATACTCTTCCTCCCAGTACCAGTGTGAACATCCAGTGCCATCCCACTGAAATAAAAACAAAAAATTAGAACTTTAATCACAATCATCATGAAAATAAGTATAAATTAACCATAATCATTAAATGCAACAAAATAACTCACATTGCGATCCGGACACTTGTAGAAGATAAGGCTCTTGTTGGGACACTCCTTCCTCACCCGGTACTCCATCACAATCTTCTCCTCACACTTGCCGCATGCAATGAGAGAGAGGTCCGGCCTCAGTCGCTTTTTAACCCGATGAGAGGCCGAGGACCCGAAAACAGTTGCCATCTACTCTCTATACTCATTTTTAATATAATATAAATTTCTCATTTTATAAACAAATAAAATTAAAAAAAACTCTAAAATTCTCTATATCTCTAAAGCATGAAGTGTGCTATGCATGCTAGAAATGAAAGCTCAATACTTGTTTTGAATAACTACTTTAACCTTCCTCCATCCAAATATGCAAACTTTAAAGTGATTTTGAGCTTAAATGACTTACAAATAAAAAAATCTACCATAAAAAAACCACATATATCTAGTCCACAAAATGAAATAAGCTACTAATGAAACATGAGAGTATAAAGTTGGTAACCTTTAGAACCGAAGAATCGATGGAGGAATGGAAGAAATCTTGTGATCACCGGTGATGAGGAAGAAGAGAGGCAGGCGATGAAGCAAGAACACTGAGCTCGAAGTAACTCGGGCTCGGGGAGGAACAAGGGGTTTGTCCCTAGTGTGAAGTTGAGTAAGTATCATCAGAATAACTATAAAATATGTTTTTATATCAAATCTATCTCAACATATAATTATTCATATTACTTTGTATAAACTTGATCAAATTTAAGAAAGTTTGACTTATCGTAAACCTACAATTATATTTTTCTTTCAACAGGAAGTAAACATTACACAAAAGTCATGTAAGAAATATGTCATGCTAACTAAGGGCATGTTTTGATTATCTGGTCTAAAGTTTAGTCGGCAAAGTTAAGGACTAAAACTTTAGACTACTTTAGCTTACATGTGTGATCTAAAGTTTTTGTTAGATTCGCTAAACTTTAGACAACACTTTAGACCTATTGTTTATAGACAACACTTTAGTAGCTAAACTTTAGAGCATAAAATCCAAACCAGCCTGTGAACCGTCTCTTGATACCATGAGAGAGTATTAAGGTTTGGATAATGCTCGATTAACATTGATTAGTGACAACCATTGAGTACATATAGGCACGACGAGGAGCCGGGGTCAGCAGGCCCATGACCCATGGACTTACACTCTAACACTAACCACTCATCTAACATGCATGCATGGACACGCTCACCACACACACGCTAACCAGCCTAACCATGTATACACACGCTAACCAGCCTAACCACGTGTACACATATACACGCTCACCACACACACGCGAACCAGGCTAGCCGCCACACGCTACACAGGCTAATCACGTGCACATTCAAAATCAAGTGTATAAAGTTACATACAAAATAATATGGTAATCAAAATATATCAAGTAAAAGTTATAAAATTAAAAAGATTTACCATATCCGTCAGAGATCACACATGGATCAATCAAATCTAGAAAAATGATTTTTTTCTATCTAAAACTTTCCTTATTTATCCTATTTTAATATATTTCATATGTTACCTCCTAGGAGGTAATAGTTTATCGTGATTGTCCGATCGGAATCGATGAACGGCCCATAGTTATTTGGGGTACTGCAGCAAAGCCCGTGGGATTATATCACTCAGTGCACCTCCATCAACAGTATGATTGAGATAGTTATTAGCATTAAGACAATTTCTCTAAGACAACTTATATGATCTTGGAGTGTATATATAAGACTAGCTCTTGATCAGCAGCTCTTGATCAGCAGATATTTTTTCTCCCTCTTTTATTAAAATATAAAATAATATGCTTAGAGGTAGCTTATAAGTCACCATTCGAGGTGCCTTCGCTCACTTGAGCGGTCGCTAGCAAGTTCTTTTAGCATGTTCCCGTTCCCTCTCCCGCATCATACACAATGTGAAGGAAGTTATCGATTTCAGACGGTTGTTGGACAATCTCTAATAAGGTCTACTCCCTTCATCCCAAAATAAGTGCTCATATGATACTCCAACTAGTCAACCAATCTTAAGTTTGACTAGATTTATAGAAAATATTATTAATATTTGTATAATAGATTTTCCATGCAAATGTATGATGTGATTAATCTAATGATATTATTTGGTATTAACAAGAGAGTCATGCCACGATGACGAGATGTTCATGTGAATCCTCTCCTTTTCTTGGAGTATTTACGTAGTATTTTGTTGTGGAACTAACGGAGAGCTACCGACAAAGAACTAATTATAGTAAACAAGTATACTATAACGCCAGGGGCCCTGATCCGGCGTCACCCCACCCACTCCGCCCCCTTCGACGCCGCTGGAGGCTGCTGCTGCCGTGGCCATCACCGCCGCAGCCGGCAAACGCGCTGAGGCCGCTGGGCCAGGTGTGGGCACCTTGGCCGTTCGCGGGGAGGCAGTGCCGCTGCCAACATCGCCTATGGAGCCCGCTCCTTCCTCTACAGAGCTGACGCCGCCACCCATGCCCCCTCCGCCGCTGGATCCGGTGCGCCCCCCCCCCCCCCCCCCCCCCCCACCACCGCCGGGCGTAGCCGCCACCCAGCCTGAATCGCGACTGGTGGAGGACGAGTCACTGGTTCTCGTCGAGGACGTCTCGGTTGACAAGGATGCCTCGGCGCCCAGTTCACCGCAGCGGCCTCATCCGGCGATGGAGGTTGGAGTAGCGTGTTGGCGTGTGCGGTACTCCGGTGCCCCCATTTCAGAGCAGACGTAATTGACTTACGTCTTGCATTGCATTCCCTGCGGTGGCTATCACACATCGACACAATTAACACTTAACAGGGTATCCTCACTTAGTTATCAGCCAAGAACAATAGCCGGTAAATTCCCGATTCAAAATATAGAACATAAAACAACCACGTCATAAATAAGAGTTCTCAACTAAAAAGCATTTTTAGATGTTGAATTCCTCTTGGTTTTAATACAGGAGTGAAATTATCAAATATCCAATTTTAAACATCGTCACATCGGATAATCACTACTGCAATCGAAGGATTTGCCGAATCTCATATTCTTAATTTGCCGAGTGTATTTTATCGGACACTCGGCAAACCATATCTTTGCGGAGTGTCAAACTAAAAACACTCGGCAAAGATTATGACAATCGGCAAACTCTCTGTTTGCCGAGTGCCTTACTAAAAAACACTCGGCAAACATTCTGACACTCGGTAATTCTACTGAAAAACACTCGGCAAACTCTGGCACTCGGTAAATATGGGAAAAACACTCGGCAAATTACGGCACTTGGCAAACATCGCGCCACGTGTCCCTCCATTGCCCTTTTGCCGAGTGTCCGTTGGGTAACACTCGGCAAACAATTTATTTATTTTTTCTCATTTGACCTTGAAACTTTTTTTTGTACTCAACAAACAATATAGCATAATCCATGTTAAAATTTAGCATTTTTTGGATCTGTTTGCTAGTTTTAATTCATTAAATGCATTCTAGGAATTTAATTGATTTTCGTCAAATTTGATCTATAAGTGCATGAAATAATAGAATAAAATGGGTAGAAAAATCATATTCATTTTTGTCAAGTCTATTTTTTGGCCTTACCGAAGAAATGAAAAGAAATTTGAAACATCTAGGTGCCAATACTCGACCATCGACATGTAGCTTATTGGTTTTTTAATTATAAAAAATTCAAACGAAGTCTGAAAAACATAGGACTTGCCATTGTATCGTGATATGATACGTAGAGGGTATGGAAAAAAATTGAGAAGATTTCAGAAAAGTTGTAACGTACATTGCTTAGAAACCGAAGCATCTCTAAGGAAGAATTGTGGTATCCAGAAAGAACGGAACAGGTTTAAAGCCGAAGTGACGGTTCAATCATCGTTTGACCTTGAAACTTTTTCTATACATTAGATTGACCTCAAACTTTCTGAGCTTGCTATTTTTCCCATCCCATGAAAAGAGAAAAATAAATAAAAAATAAAAAATAGGGGATTTGCCGAGTGTCAAACAAAAAAACTCGGCAAATAGGGGGTTTACCGAGTGTCACAACAAAAACACTCGGCAAACAGAGAGGTTTGCCGAGTGTCCCAAAAACAACACTCGGCAAAGAAAAAAAATGACCCACCCCTAAAATCTCCCATCCGCCCCTCCCCTCCCTCCCAGCTCGCTCCCGCGTCCCATCCTCTCCCGCGTGCGGCCGGCCCCTTCCCCTCCTCCCGCCGGCGGTCGGCCCCTCCCCTCCCTCTCTTCCCCGGCGTCGTCCCCTCCCCTCCGGATCCGGCCCCGCCGCCTCCCTCCCTCCCCTTCCCCGGCGCCTCCCTCCCGGATTTCCTCGGATCCGACCGCCGCACCGCCCCTTCCCTCCGGATCCGGCCCCGCCGCCTCCCTCCCTCCCTCCTCCCACTGAATCCAGCGCCGCGGCATGGGTGGTGGTGGAGGTGGTGGCATGGATGGAGGCGGAGGCATGGGTGGTGGCGCTTATGCACGCGACCTCGAGTGCGCGTGGCCAGGAGACGGCCTGAGGTCGCACGGCGGCGGTCAGTTGTCCTGACACGCACGGCAGCGACGGCCAGGCCTATGGCCGCCGGTGAGATTCTTTATCGTAGTCTTAGGTTTAGAGTTCGACAGTTTTGGAATTTGGGCATTTTTATTAGGGTTTATAATTTTGTCCAAATCCTCTCCCTCCTCCAAATCCGGTCGTCGGCGCCTCCCTCCTCCACACGGAAGGGCACGATGTTGGCCTCGGTGTGGTTGTCGCCAGCGGGCGAGGAGAGGCAGGACACGGTGCCCGTCCGTCAGGTACCGCCGCCGCCCTACGCCGAGCTTCCCATGTCTTCTTCGGGCCCGTTGCCGGTGACGGGAACCCACCACACCAGGTATGCCCGCTCCTTCTCTTCCCTTCCTGTTGTGCCAAATTGAGCACCGGAACCCTAACTTGAGCTATTTAGCTATTTGTATTCGGATCTGATGTAATCACAAGTGTGTACATGTATTATGTCTACTAACTTTGATATTTATTTTATCACCCATGTCAATTGGGTCTACGGTTTAGTGATCTCTCGTTAGCTTTGTATCTTGCTACATGTATCATTGACTTATTGTCAGTTCTACTACTCATATTTTTGTCTTAGTCCATATTGTTTTAGGTCATCTATTTACCCTCCTATAGAGTTGCAGAACACTGAAATTCGACAAATAAAAACTAAACTCTCCAAGCCTTACAATTAAAACTTTTCGTTGCTAAGAAGCAAATAGATAGTTTATAGACATTCAGGAGCATAAATATGATATTTTTTCCTTTAGTCCATCTGTGATGCCATTATTCTCAAAGCCCCTTGTGTTCAAAGCTTGGCATACTTGAATGGTTTGCTTTTTAATCGGTTGCTGAGAGCTGAATGGTTCCAACAGCCGATTTTAGATGGAAACTCTACCATGATTTTTTGTTCTTACGTGATTTTTGTGCGGCACTCCTCGACTAGTGCTTCCAGGATGAGTCCTGCAGCGTTTGCTTGCGGCTCTGATGGATCTGTGAGAAGGTAAATTTAAAAAACGGCCACAATTCATTTCTGGATCGTATCTTGAAGTCGCATGCCCTTATAGCATTTCCATTTAGCTGGAGGAATTTATGAGAGAAAAACACTGTTCCGGATGAAAAAAGAAGCGGATCAAGCCGCGTTTAAGGGCACGTGAACGGGGTTTCTCTCACAAATTGGCCCCGTTCACGTGCCCTTAAACGCGGCTTGATCCGCTTCTTTTTTCATCCGGAACAGTGTTTTTCTCTCACAAATTCCTCCAGCATTCCTCCAAACCATCCAAATTCCTCCAGAATTCCTCTAGCCGAATGCATGATAGAATGAGTGAGAGTGTGCTGCTTGTACTGATAGTCAAGTTCCACATTGTAATTCTGTGCATGATTGATGACATTGTACTGATAGTCAAGTTCCACTATGAGTGACCTCACCTGCTTATATTCGGTAATGAGCAGGAAACAGTTGGTCACCTATTTTTTGATTGATTTGTGGCATCTTGTGTTTAGTTTCTAAAATGATGGAAATTGATTTTACTCAGCACTTTTAATCTGTGGTGCGTTTATGGATTAGTAATGAGAAATATGCTACAACAGTGCTTATAGAACTATCAAAATCCTATGCGTTTTCAGGAAAAGAAGGCTTATCATCGGCAGGTAATGAAGATGGACTGCTCACAGATTCTCATCCAGGAGCTTGGTAAGTGGGAAAATTTGTGATTTCTATCTTATGTTTGGCTTCATAGAGGGTTATATGCAGAGAAGAGGTAGCTTTACATCTAGAATTTGCAGTGCATGTGATGTAGGGGCTGAGATAGTAAGAGCCTCTTTTCAGTGCTTTGTAATTTTGCTTATCTGTACCCACTATTTAACTATGAGTTGCTAATTTTGTCTCACTATAACAGAAGTATAACAAGGCCATATTGCTAGCGCAAAGATAAATATCTCTTTCCAATGTTTTATCTCCTTTTGAATCTTACCGTACTCAGTAGACTGAATCTCAATTCACCTTTTTTACATACTGGGCCAAATTACTTGGAATCTTTCATGATGAAACAGCCAAAGCATGGTGATTGGTAATGGCCTTCTCAGTTTGCTTTAGAACTTCTCAAATACATGTTTAGCTTGCATATGCCACATTCTTATGTAAATTTGTTTATTTGCTCGGAATTTACGTTTTGAAATTCCATTGATTGAGACTTTGTCAGGACATACTTATTCTTTAATCAATGGTTGTCACTTTAATTGGGCCAATGCTAGCTTACAACAACAATAGGTGTATACCCTGTATTCGGTAGAGTATATATCATAGTGTTATAAGATTTGCTTCTTTTTTTGCAATGTTTTAGTGACTGATACCATTTTTGTCCTGCTGCTTGTATTTCTAATTTTATGATTAGTGATTACATGCTCACTGCAATTATACCCTAGATCATTAGCATTCATTATGTTGGCAAAATTAGCTACCCAGCCTATAACTCTATACAACATGTATATCATTTCAGTGGCCTTGTTACCATTGATTTTGGACTAGCTTACAGAAAAGCTATTTTTCTAGGTAGCTTGTAAGATATTTTGTCAGGTTCATAAACCTGGGGTCCCTCGTGGACCGACTTCCCAACAAAGGCTCGGTCCAAGCAGACAACGCGCAACTCATGGGCCGGCCCAAGTATCGGAACAATAGGCCAGGAGGGCGATCCAATCACCGAGCGTAAGGCCTGGCCGAGGAGGAATGGCACCCGCCTTCCGACTCTGACCCACCTCTCCGACCAGAGCGCTCGCTTCGGTCTCTAGCCCACCTCCGGATGGCCTCTACGACCGAAAGGCCTGGCCAAAGCACTACTTCCGACTCCGACCCCACATCTCCGACCGAGGTACGTGAATACCTTGCTCACTGCTCTTCTCCGACTGGCGCAATCAGAGCCGGCTAGGACCAACCGACCAGGGACACCCGCTCGGAAAGGAACCGGAAACGGACGGAGAAAGTAAGGCAGGGCGCACAAGTCAAACCTCAATACCAGGGACCATACCATGTACACCTGCAGAAAAAGTACTCTGCAACCTCCCTGACACAAACAGTGTTGTAGGCGCCGACATTTTCCCCTACAGTATTGTGGGCCCCATTAACTCCCATACGGTAAGACTCCCCCCACATGTCTCTGGGCATCGACAGTGTTGTGGGCGCTAGGATTTACTGTACCGAGTGAACATGGTGAAACTCCTCACATGCCTCTAGGCATCAGCAGTATATGCAGGTACCGACATCTGCCATACTCAAACAAAGACGACATAACCTCCCATGTGCATCTGACATCCAACAGTGTTGTGAGCGCCTACCATCATCATGTACCTGTCGGCGTGGGCAACAAGGTTTAGAAGCATACGTACTCTCTCCCTCTCACTTGTAAAGCCATCCCCTTCATCTATAAAAGGGGATGCGCTCTCTCCCAAGAAACTTGGTTAATCCAGGTTGATTCAAGTGATTCCAGATTCATTAGATCGATCAATTTCACTAGCTCACAACCTCAGAACCACCAGGTTCGGACCTCAAGCACACGCTTGAACACTTAGCTCATAGCGGAGCTCCTGTCGCTCTCGGCCCTTCCAACCAGAGCCGACCGGACCTCTTGTACACCCCATCTTTCTCCTTCTCGTTTGTAACCCCACTACAAACTTTGAGCACCTAGGCTCAGGTATAAAGTTACCGACCGACTCAAACTGAACGTAGGGAACGTTGCCTGAACCAGTACAAACCCTGTGTCATTGAGTGCTAGGCCACCTCCGATCACAACGTACGGCAAAACTACAAATATTTACTTGTTGGTCACTTTCTGCACCGACAGTTGGCGCCATCCGTAGGGAAGACGTTGTACGTTCAACACTTTTTGGTCATCGGATGGCCCACTTTTCTGCCACCTTCGCCATGATGGGCTCAGGAGATATGATTCGCTTCGGCTCACTCGAGTTTCCCGTAGTCCCACCGGTTGAGATGCGGGTTCCACCCATCTTCGAGCCATCCTAGGCCTTCCTCCTCGGAAGCCTGGACTTTGTCGTTGACCGGCTCGGTATACTACACCTCCGTGAGGAGGCACTCATTCTGGCACCCATCGGAGGGGCGCCCTCCATCGACTCCGGGACGTACGACTTCGACGACGCGGCATCCGCGCTTCATTCCGAGCAAACTCTCTGCTCAAATCCCACTGTGAGTAATGTACATGTTGTTATTTACTTACTATTCTCTATCTTCCACCGATTACCCGAAGGGACCTCGTTGTCCCCGCCACGACCGCCATACGACTGGTTCCCCTATGGCCTCGTGTCTCCCATGGATCCTACAAGGGCTCCGAAGGATGCTGGCGTCGCCCCCTCTCATGTTTGAATTCGTGGGGATGGCGAGCTATGCTTCCACCTGTTTCCTCGACCTCATGGATGATGATGTTGAGAGTGACGACTCTAGCACCAGTGACGTGGTGCCTAGCCACCATCCATCCAAAGAGTGCGCTATGGCGGACACTCCGAGACAGCCACCGGTGGTAACGAAGTCCTTCTAGACTCATGCCCCTCTGGATCCTCATGCGGAGACCCCCGAGCTCACACAGGAGCATGGCGAGGAACTATGACAATAGTGGCTGCACCAGCCACCGACTGCGCCAGCGCGCTCGGTACACCACACTGCGCCCCGTGCGCATAGACCGGCGAGTGGCGTACAGGGTTGTGCCCGCTGGGTCCAGCGCAACACCATGGACAGGGGGGATGATCCCCCATAGTTCGCTTAGGCCAATCAGAACATCGCCACTACGGCAATGCTTCTGCGTGGCCTGCTCGAGCCGAACGATCCTCAGGAATAGGCGATCCACCGGAACCTTCGGGCACTAGTGGAGACCACCGCCGTTCAACAAGCGAAGAGCTCCATATCGTGACACCGACTCATGGCCTCACTCCCCACCAGGGGAATGGGGACGCAGCAAACGAGTCACTCCACCTGCTCACCGCTACAACCGCCAAACATGGCACAAGAGGCCACACATGTGCCTCGTCTTGACTTGATGACCGCTCCACGTTGACCGCCTGTATACACGTGGCTCGGGCCAAACCGAGACACACGCAGCAGCGACTAGAGTCCTAGCCCTGATAGCCTTAGACCATGGACCTTTGTCCAACACTTCTAGCTCCCGCCGTGCTCTAACGGAGGCCGAGGCAAAGGCAAGGCCAAGCACTAGGATCAGGACGAGGGCCCTCCACACAGAAGGGGAAATGAACAAAAAATTGCTGCCGACTGGCCAACTCCGCGTTGGTCGCCACAACTGATCACACAGGCAAGCAGCCCTAGCAGGACCCTTTGGGCCACTTCCATGAGCTCATGGAGAGCCCATGCACCACCACAACTACCCTGTCAAACCCTCTACAAGGACTACGAGCTCCTCAAGCGCCTTTTGCAATAGGTTGGCGGGCCAAAGGAAGCAGCGGCCAAGAAAGGGGGCGTAGTGGACAGGATCCAGACGACTGAAGGTTGAAGTGGTTGGTTCGACCGAACGCCTACCGACTGAAGGACAACAACGACAACATTCTCACCGAACGCTTGGAACAGCTATGTCTTTTTCTTCCTCTAAAATTCAGTCTTACCATTATTTACTTAGTGTTTGCTCCGATAAGAGCACCCCGACCCGAACACTTTTCAGCCTGGGTCGCTCGGGGGGCTCCACGAGGGTGCACTACTACCTCTCTTTTTTGTTTGCTATCATATGGTGAAACTCCTTCCTACCTAAACAAAAGGGTAGCTTATTCCTTTAATTTACCTTACGTAGCTTTGCTTCAAAACATTCCGACCAATCGCACCCCTGCCTTTACCTATGGTTATGAGCAGCTGAGCCTCGCATGCCACGCCCCAGGCTCCCAAGGTTGCAGCCTATGGGACAAACGGGCAAGTACGAGAAAGAAAGAATAAAAAAAATTATGCTAAGGGAAAACTAAGGAATGAAAGGGACAAACTTCTCCGAACGGAGTGACTCCATCACAAAAAATGAAACCGACTATAGTCATTAAGTACACGAGAACATTTACACGGGGGCTCCCCACAAACTTAAACTTTTTTCATCTACTAAACTACTAATACTTTACAAGCTATTAGGGCGGCTCGACGACATCTGCTGTCGGTGCGATCGGTGAAAGCTCGGGCTGCTCACTCCCTGGCGGGACACATTTGGCTCGATCGAAGTCGGGGCGGTGTCCACCTCTGACCTAGGCTCCATGCCATCCGCAGCCTAGGCGATGTCCTCTCGACGCACGCTTCTAGCCATGTCTTCACGACGGACGTCTATCACCCACTGCGCAGAGACTTGCTCTGCTACCAACCTTGCATGTGGCAGCAAGCTCTCCCCGAGCGTTTGGATGTCCTCCGTGCTCAGGCCGTCAGCATACCCACTGCAGATAGTGGCGAAGTCCAGGTTCGGGTGGTACGTTACCACCGAGGTCAACACCGCCGACGCTCCGTAGAATAGCCCACTCATGATATGGTCCCGAACCGCATCTGGAACCTCCGCCAGCTAGATAGTAGGCGTGCTGGTACTTGGCGATGACCCAAAGACCTCCGAGACGACAAGCTGTGCAACATTGGGGATCTGGTCAAGTTCCCCCTCGAGAGCACACTGCTCTTCATGGGACTTGGCCAGCTCCTCTGCATTTTGGCCAAAAGTCACCTTGACCGTCTCCAAGTCCCGCTCTAGTGACTTCACCTTTTCGCCCAGTTCTAAAAGAAGGGCGACAAGCTCAGAAATAGGCTGAAGGAAGAAACCAACACGATGAAAAATAGAAAAGGTACGTACCGACATGGAAGTTCTCAAGGGTGGAGAATTCCTCCGCTTGTTGAGCCACCTACTCGCACAGCCGGGCGCTCGCCTCCTCCGTCCCCATCACTCGGCTCCGAAGCGCGAGCACTTCCTGGTCTGCCTCCGACAGAGCCTTCCGCTCCGACTCTAGGGCCTTCCGCGACAACTCCAAGGTATTCCGCTCTGACACCAAGGTGCTCCACTCTGACTCAAGGGTCTCTAGGGAATTCTGGAGCGTCGCCTTAGTGTCTGCCAGGGATGTCCGCAACCTCGCCTCGATCTTCGCCTGGCGGACCTTCGCCACCTCAAGCCCTCGCTTGGTGGCAGTCGCTCGCTCTACTGCACGCTACCCCTCCACCCATGCCATGGTCGCCTCGGCCACCCGGTCCTGGGATTTGTGGCGAGCGGACTCTAGCTGACGCTCAAGCTCAGCCACCCGGGCATGCTCCATTCGGAGGAAGCTAGACTTGCTGGATGACATCTCCCTCAGATCCTATGAAAAACAAGCATGCTGAGCCAACCAACAAGAGATTCAAAGGTCAAGGACAAATACAGGAAACTCACCTCTGCGGTGAGCTATAGGTCAACCTCAACTAACTGTTGGGCAGACTTAACCCGCTCCTGGGCATCCTCAAGCTTCGCGAACATGTTGACGAGTTCGGACACCGTGGCGAGTCCCTTCCCCCCAAGGATGTCCTAGAGCTGACACTCCTAGGAATCCTGAAGGAGGAACCACACCTTTGCTGGGTCCTCGGGGCAGGGCCACTCTAGGTCACCATCCGATAGCCCATCGGAGGGCCTAGCCTTCGACTAAACCACCGCCAGCTCTCGTGATGACACCGGCAGCTCCACCATGTCATCAGCCTCGTCGTTAGACAGGATATCCACCACCTTAGTTGCATGGGCTGTCGCTGGGTGTACCGACTCCATCCCGGCCATGTCTCCCCTAGTGCCTTTGGCTCCGACCATGAGGGTGAGCCGTGTAGCCCTCCACCCGGACGAGGCAGGGAGCTCAGTCTCCCTCTCCTCTTCTATTGTAGCTGGTGGAGGAGGGTCCGTGAGAGTTATCTCCGACATGACCTCCACCATCAGCACTGGGATTGCCACCAACACCGCCGCCGCTGCTGCCACCATACCAGCAACCGACCCGGGGGGCACCACCCTTGGAAGGGAAGGTTCGCCACCACCACCCTAATCCCCCCGTTGCTCGCCGCAACACGCTGTAGGGTGGCCTCCAAGTCTCCTGCATGGGAGTTGGGGTGATGCTCAAACCCATCATCGCCCGGCCACTAACAAAAAAAGTGCAAGTAAGTCACACTCCAAAAAGACTCAACAGGAAAAGATCAAAAACAAACAAAGAAAAACATACCAGGAGGTAAGCGGCATGACTCTAAAGGCAAGACCCAACATCGATGAGCCTATAGGTCAAGGACCGCTCCTAGGTTGTGACCCATGCCCCCTCACTCTAGCCGAGGGCAGATTTGTCCCAACCGGCTGCTGCCAGGCCTACGGGTCACCACGACCATTGGCTCAGGACTCTCCGATCAGAGCAGTAGGCAGGGCATCCTTCGGTCATGAGTCGTGTGCTGGCGCCGGTCCCGACGACACGTGGGTGCCAGTTCGCTCCTTGGACCACCCGGCTTGCTTGGCCACGTCCGCGGCAGGCGGGGACAAGACCAGCAACGCCACCAAGGGTTGTGGTGACCACGTCCACTTTGCCTCCCATTCACCAACGGCGTCCGCGCTCGCCGCATGCTTCCTCAGCATGGGAACCACCATGCGCCTCTCCGCCTCCTGCTCATCACCAGCGGACATCACCGCAGGGTCGCGATGCTCCGCTGAGGTCACAACGACCTCCCGACTTTCCTCCTCCTCGGAGAAGACCATGTCATCCACATATGTGGGATCCTCTGACTTGAGCTCCGACTCAACGTCGCTCCTACATTCCCTGGCCTTCACGCACCGAGTGATCTCCTACTCCTTCTCTTGCTTTCGCCGAACCTCCTTGGCTCTCTTCTTCTTCTTGGCATCCGTCGCCTCCTTCTAGGAGGCCTGCCAGGCCACACCCTCCGGTCCCTTGGGAAGGCGCGGCTGGGACTTGTAAACTCCAAGCCTCTATGGAACGGGTGGCTCGAAATCAAAAAATAGGAAAGCAGAGGAAGAAACATGAACTAAAGGGAAGAGATCATACTAGTCTAGACACGATCGTGGAGTTGAAAGGTGCGGGCTTCCCATTGACCTTCTCTTTGGGCCTCAGCTACAGCATCCGACCAAGGCGACACCAGACCTCATCGTCCGGTAGCTCCTCCGGCGACACACAGTCTGGGTCTGTCAAGCCTCTGTACTTCCACTTCAGTTGTGTCCTCTCTACCAATGGTGCAACCCGATGGCGGTAGAGGGTGTGGAACACCCACACTCCATCAAGGCCACGCCGCACGAGCTTCCGAAGCTCCTCCTCGATGATCTCCACCTTCTTCTTCTCCCGACGGGCACAACCCCATGACCAACTATCCTGCTTCTCTGGCCTCCCGCCGGTGAACACCGGGAACGGCGTCACCGCCGAATTCCTAATATAAAACCACTCCAAGTGCCACCCCCAGTTGGAGTCACAGGGGATGTACGCGGGATACGAGCCTCCCACGCTCAATTTTCTCTATAGGGCGAAACCCCCACCGACACGATATCAGATGGATTCCCCGCCGTCAAAGCTCTCCCAGAGAACAGCCGCCGGAAGAAGTCCACGTGCGGCTCCATCCCGAGGAAGGCCTCGCAGACGGTAACAAAGTCGGCGATGTGCAGCACCCCTGTCGGGTTGAGGTGCTGCAGCTCTAGACCCCACTCATTGAGGAGTCTGCGTAGGAACTAGTGCGTGGGGTACCCTAACCCGTGCTCATGGAAGGTGAGAAAGGAAACCACCTCGCCGGGCCGAGGTTGCGGAAACTCCTCCCTCCCGGGAGCCCTCCAGTGCGCCACCTCCTTCGGCGGCAGAAACCCCTTCACACGAAGGCCTTCAACACTGACTCCCTCATAGTGGACGACCTCCTAGTCCAACATTTCTCTCTAGGATCGCAAAAGGATTTGTGGGTTTTTCTCTTCTCCCTTCGCTCTCTCCCTTTTCTTTCCTAGAAACCACCGCGGCTCTCAAGAACGCTCTCGGCAAGGAGGAAAAAGGAAAGGAGGCGGCAGATGAGGAACAGGCAAAAGAACTGGGCGAAAACCTTCTCCCTTCTCCTACTTAAGGAAAAGGGTACAACAGTTAGGGGGAGGGCGTGCCGATCGGGAAAGTCGAAACAGCGGAGGAAAAGACCCTCTCTCTTTCCCATTTAATGCAGATGAGACGCGCCCTGACCGATGAGACATGCCCTAGCCTAACGGAATGGCTCCTGATCAGATGGGACGTGGCCTGGTATGGCACACACTACCGCACACCGGATGTCGGGTATAAGAACCAAAGCGCCACCGCACACAGGTGGCTCTCCGCATCCCCAGGCAGGACTTAGAAAAAACCCAAAACGAGATCTCCACTAGAAAAGACTGTCGGGCTTCTTAAGTCGATCAAACGGCTCAGAAAGACACACCGAGGGACATGTAAGAAGCAAAGGGACACCCCATGTAGGCCATGCCAACTCCATCATGAACGACAAGCATGGGTCCCAGTCGAACATTTCCGACTGGAGCTCTTTAAACCCCGTCACTCGAGTCATCAAGGTAACACTACCGACCCCCTCTATTTCTTTATAAATCATTTCATACATCCATACGCACATTCATTCCATATGCCCATGCCCCCTAGATGATTTGGGCCCTGAACCGCCCAGGGGCTCGGGAACTAAGCATCGCACGTGCAGCGAAATGCATCACAATGCTCCGTGTTGTGTCACGAAGCGGTAGTTGCCTCAATCGACATGAGCAACGATAGAGCCAAGGGAGAAAAATGCAGATGAGCCCCGTGCGGCCCTTGCACAGTCTAGCAGACAGCGTCATCTCAAACCTTCTTGTTCGATCCTAAGCCTCTGCCAAGCCCACAGAATCTCCATCGAGCGGAGGCCATTAGGCCACCTGGGTCGGTCTCCAAAACAACCCAGGCATCTACCGGGTTGTAGAGCAGTGGAATGTCACAAGAGGGCTATGCCGACCCCATCACGAATGACGGACCTGGATTCCACTCGATCATACCCATTAGCGAACTCACCGAGCGCGTCACTAGAGCCTGAGCGATCGGGACAAGCGACAAAACTCAGCCCCTCTAGTTGTGAGGAACCAAGGACGAGGTAATGCACACAACTCAAACCGACCCCTACTAAAGCCCAACGGGGCTCGAGGGCTCAAGACACAAAACACCTAGGTCTATGACTCTAAACTTGCCCCATCCGGCTATGCTTCAACTATACTCCAAAACTACCTAGGTATGCAACCCCGAACTCGCCCCATCCGGCTACGCTTCAACTGCACTCCAAAACACCTACGTCTGCGACCCCAAACTCGCCCCATCAAGATCCACGACTCCGACTCGCCCGGTCCCACGGCGTGCACCGATGCCAGGATCAGTGAGCTCTGTCTCAACTGATCCCTAAACTAACTAGCTTACTCAGCTGCACAGACTGCACCGAGGCTAGAATCCATGACTCTGACTCGCCCGATCCCACGGCGTGCACCGACGTCTTGATCAGTGAGCTCCGTCTCGTCTGATCCCTATACTAAACCGCCTTGGCTGCACAGGCAGCACTAAGGCCAGGATCCACGACTCTGACTCACCCGATCCCACAACACATACCAATGCCAGGACCCACGAGCTCTGTCTCGTCCGATCCCTTGACTAACTACCTCGCCCAATCCCACGGCGCGCATCGACGCTAGGATCCACGAGCTCCGTCTCACCCAATCCCTAAAAAACTAAACACCACGGCTACGCAATGATGCCTTGGTTGACAATCCAGTCTCGACTAAAAACCACGCACGTATGCCCACTAACAAACACCCCCCAGACGATTCTACCCGAATCACCCGGGGGCTTAGGGACTACACCCGCGGCTGCGCTCGCGCGCACCCACTGACAAAACAAAAAACCTCCCTCGCCGGCAACATGAAACCCCCCTCGGATGATTCTGCTCGAATCACCCGAGGGCTCGGGGGCTACACCCGTGGATGTGCTCGCGCGCACCCGCCGTCAGGACAAAAAATCCCCCAAACGATTCTGCCCGAATCACTCGGGGGCTCCTATCGGGTTCATAAACCCAGGGTCCCTCGTGGACCGGCTTCCCAACAAAGGCTCAGCCTAAGCAAACAACGCGTAACTCATGGGTCGGCCCAAGTATCAGAACAATAGGCCAGGAGGGCGATCCAATCACTGACCGGAAGGCCTGGACGAGGAGGAACGGCACCCGCCTTCTGACTCCGACCCACCTCTCCAACCGGAGCGCTCGCTTTGGTCTCTAGCCCACCTCTGGATGGCCTCTCCGATAGGAAGGCCTGGCCAAAGCACTACTTCTGACTCTGACCCCACGTCTCTGACCGAGGTACGTGAATACCTTGCTCACTGCTCTTCTCCGACTGGCGCAATTAGAGCCGGCTAGGACCAATCGACCGAGGACACCCGCTTGGAAAGGACCAGGAAACGGATGGAGAAAGTAAGGCAGGGCGCACAAGTCAAACCTCAATACCAGGGACCATACCCTGTACACATGTAGAAATAGTACTCTGCAACCTCCTTAACATAAACAGTGTTGTAGGCGCCGATATTTTCTCCTACAGTATTGTGGGCGCCATTAACTCCCATACGGTAACACTCCCCCCACATGCCTCTAGGCATCGACAGTGTTGTGGGCGCTAGGATTTATCGGACCGAGTGAACATGGTGAAACTCCTCACATGCCTCTGGGCATCAACAGTATATGCAGGTACCGACATCAGCCATACCCGAACAAAGACGATGTAACCTCCCACGTGCACCTGACATCCAACAGTGTTGTGGGCGCCTACCATCATCATATACCTGTCGGCGTGGGCAACAAGGTTTAGAAGCATACCTACTCTCTCCCTCTCACTTGTAAAGCCATCCCCTTCATCTATAAAAGGGGATGCGCTCTCTCCCAAGAAACTCGGTTAATCTAGGTTAATTCAAGTGATTCCAGATTCATTAGATCGATCAATTTCACTAGCTCACAACCTCAGAACCGCCCGGTTCGGACCTCAAGCACACGCTTGAACACTTAGCTCATAGCGGAGCTCCCGTCGCTCTCGGCCCTTCCGACCGGAGCCAACAGGACCTCTTGTACACCCTATCTTTCTCTTTCTCATTTGTAACCCCACTGCAAACTTCGAGCACCTGGGCTCAGGAGTAAAGTCACTGACAGACTCAAACTGGACGTAGGGCACGTTGCCTAAACCAGTATAAACCCTGTGTCATTGAGTGCTAGGCCACCTCCGATCACAACGTACGGCAAAACTATAAATATTTACTTGTTGGTCACTTTCTGCACCGACATATTTCTTTTCAAGTTTGGATAAGATTAAATTTTCTCTTGAGTTGTGAAGCAGGTGCACAGATATGATGAGAAAAAAATTATGTTTTTCTTTAGAAAAATAGGCTTGCCGAGTGTAATTCCCAAAAACACTCAGCAAACAATAATGGTATGCTGAGAAAAATATTATTATTTTTCTTTAGAAAATAGGTTTGCCGAGTGTAATTCTCAAAAACTCTCGGCAAACAATAATGGTTTGTTGAGATTTTTTTTGTTGAAAAATAGGTTTGTCGAGTGTAATTTCAAAAAACACTAGGCAAACAATAATCCTTTGCCAAGTGTATTTTGGAAAAACACTTGGCAAACCACTTTTTTTTTGCTGAGTGTCAAATTTGACATTTGGAAAACTATTTGCCGGGTGCACGATAAAAAACACTCGGCAAATAGCTATTTGCCGACACTGTAGATGCCGTGTGCTTTTTGCCGAGTGTTACACTCGGCAAAGCCTTTGCCGAATGTTTTTTGGTCTTTGTCGAGTGCCTTGACACACGGCAAAGTTACTGTTTCCGGTAGTCAATCCATATTGAATTTGTGGATAATCCATATACATTAGATTCTATATCCTACCCGCATCCATACACAGTCAAATTCAGATTATCTATATCCACAAGAATATTAAAAGTTCTTTGTATCCTCAAAATTTGAATCGGATGGGCACGGAGACTTATCTACATCACTTTCACCTTAGTCTTCAAATGCAGTGAAATTGTCAGCTGACCAGGAGGTTCAAGCAAATAAGACAATGCAATTAGAGACTGGATTTATGGGAAGCCGTGAGAGTAGGGCAATGCTAAGGTACAAACTTTACCTCTGATGAGGTAATATTTCAAATCAATCTGAGCCATTCATTTTTCACATTCTATAAAGTACTTAATAAATTAAAAAATCCAGGAAAACAAAATAAAAATTGGCCATCCCCCTAATGACGGGAGGGAACTTAAAGATATGCATGCCCTGGATCCGCCACCGGGAGCTCTGGTTCCACTGCCGGAGGAAGGAGCCACCGCCCTGGATCCGCCACCGGGAGCTCTGGATCCACCGCTGGAGGGTGGTGCTGTGGGGAGGGAGGGGAGGGGGAGAGAGCTAAGGCCAGATCGGGCTCTGGGCCACTGGGGCGCTGCTCCTCTAGGCCGTCGGGGAGGCCGCCAAGGATCCTCCTTGCTAGGGCACCCGCTGGGGCTCCTCGTCGCGGGGCCGGGGCTCCTCACTAGGGCACTCTCCACTGGGGCACCTCCTCACCGAGGCCAGGCCTCCTCCTTGCCAGGGTGCCCACCGCCGCTGTGGGGGCAGAGAGGGTGAGCGCCGCCGCTGTGGAGGGAGAGAGGGTGAGCGCCGCCGCTGTGGGGAGGGAGTGGAGGTTGCGCGCCGCTCGGTGTGGGAGAGGAAGTGAGCGCGCTCGATCCGGGCAGGAGAGGGAGGGGGAGGGGGCCGCGCCAGATCCGGGCTGGAGAGGGAGCAGGGGAGGGCGCCGGAGGAGGGAGAGGGAGCAGGAGAGGGCGTCGGAGGAGGAGGAGGGAGAGGGGCTTGCGGGGTGACGGAGGGCGCGGTGTGCGGGGTGACCGAGGGGGCGGTGTGCGGCTTTTATTTCAGGTAAAAAAAATTTGTTGAGTGTTGTAGATCTAGCACTCGGCAAAGGGTTTTTTTTTTATTTTTATTCTTCTCCTTTTTTCAGAAAAAAAAATTATATTTCTTTGCCGAGTGTTGCAGATCTAGCAAAGATTTTTTTTATTTTTTTCTTCTCCTTCTTTTCTAGAAAAAAAATATTTTATATTTCTTTGCCGAGTGTCGTAGATCTAGCACTCGGCAAATATTTTTTTTATTTTTTTTTCTTCTCCTTCTTTTCCAGAAATAATATTTTATTTCTTTGTCGGGTGTTGTTTTTTTTTTACACTCGGCAAACCTGCTTTTTGCCGAGTGTTTTTTTGTTTACACTCGGCAAACCCCCTATTTTGCCGAGTATTTTTTTTGCCGAGTGTTTTTAGCGCAGCACTCGGCAAATCACTTATTCGCCGAGTGCCCGAGAAAATACACTCGGCAAACATAAAAACACTCGGCAAAGAGCAGGATTCCGGTAGTGTGTGTACGCGGCTAGCCTGGTTCGCGTGTGTGTGGTGAGCGTGTGTGTGTACACGTGGTTAGGCTGGTTAGCGTGTGTATACATGGTTTGGCTGGTTAGCGTGTGTGTGGTGAGCGTGTCCATGCATGCATGCATGTTAGATGAGTGGTTAGTGTTAGAGTGTAAGTCCATGGGTCATGGGCCTGCTGACCCCGGCTCCTCATCGTGCCTATATGTACTCAATGGTTGTCACTAATCAATGTTAATCGAGCATTATCCAAACCTTGATACTATCTCATGGTATCAAGAGACGGTTCACTCCTGCGACCTCTCCGCTTCCGCAAACCCTAAAGCCGCCGCCGCCGAGATGCCTCACAGGCTGGTTTGGATTTTATGCTCTAAAGTTTAGCTACTAAAGTGTTGTCTATAAGCAATAGGTCTAAAGTGCTGTCTAAAGTTTAGCGAATCTAACAAAAACTTTAGATCACACATGTAAGCTAAAGTGGTCTAAAGTTTTAGTCCTTAGCTTTGCCGACTAAACTTTAGACCGGATAATCAAAACATGCCCTTAGTTAGCATGACATATTTCTTACATGACTTTTGTGTAATGTTTACTTCCTGTTGAAAGAAAAATATAATTGTAGGTTTACGATAAGTCAAACTTTCTTAAATTTGATCAAGTTTATACAAAGTAATATGAATAGTTATATGTTGAGATAGATTTGATATAAAAACATATTTTATAGTTATTCTGATGATACTTACTCAACTTCATAAGTATAAATTCGATCAAGTTTGAATTTATTTGACTCCCCAAGAAGTGACAATATTTTTTCTTGACCGAAGGAACAATCGCTTCCGTATCTGCCGCGTGATTAGTCCGTTGTTAGGGGAATCGGCATGCATATCTTTAAGTTCCCTCCCGTCATTAGGGGGATGCCAATTTTTATTTTGTTTTCCTAGATTTTTTAATTTATTAAGTACTTTATAGAATGTGAAAAATGAATGGCTTAGATTGATTTGAAATATTACCTCCTCGGAGGTAAAGTTTGTACCTTAGCATTGCCCTACTCTCACGGCTTCCCATAAATCCAGTCTCTAATTGCATTGTCTTATTTGCTTGAACCTCCTGTTCAGCTGACAATTTCACTGCATTTGAAGACTAAGGTGAAAGTGATGTAGATAAGTCTTTGTGCCCATCCGATTCAAATTTTGAGGATACAAAAAAGAACTTTTAATATTTTTGTGGATATAGATAATCTGAATTTGACTGTGTATGGATGCGGGGTAGAATATAAAATCGATAGAATCTAATGTATATGGATTATCCACAAATTCAATATGGATTATCCGATGTGACGATGCTTAAAATTGGATATCTGATAATTTCACTCCTGTATTAAAACCAAGAGGAATTCAACATCTAAAAATGCTTTTTAGTTGAGAACTCTTATTAATGACGTGGTTGTTTTATGTTCTATATTTTGAATCGGGAATTTACTGGCTATTGTTATTGGCTGATAACTAAGTGAGGATACCCTGTTAAGTGTTGATTGTGTCGATGTGTGATAGCCACAGCAAGGAATGCAATGCAAGACGTAAGTCAATTACGTCTGCTCTGAAATGGGGGCACCGGAGTACCGCACACGCCAACACGCTACTCCAACCTCCATCGCAAGTTGGATGCGAAGGGACGGACGGGGCGGCGTATGTATACGACCCGCACGTGAGCGTGGTCCGCGTTTGAATGGAAACGAAATCGCAGTGAGACTTCAAAATAGGAATAAAAACACGAGAGGAGTACGAATGCGACTTTTTTTTTTTGAGACTTGGAGATTCATTTATTCATTGGGGGCAAAATTACAATCTGCAGTTAAAGCATCTAATACATAAGCTGGAGCATAAGTCCACAAACCAGCTCGTGTATCAGTCGTGACCCTCTTAGCTAACGAGTGTGCTACCTTATTACAATTCCTAGGTATAAAGGAAAAATTAAACTCAAAAAACACTAGGCTTAGAGGTCAAATAGTAGCTCTAGGTTGTAGACGCCGTGGGAACATTGAGCATAGGTTTTCAGGATGGGGGCATTTCTTTTACACACCAAATAAAAGCACATGTATGGTAATCTCAATATACCTAGCCGGTTGTATATTATAAGTATTCTTTAAAGTGTCGTGTACAAGGCTATGCATTTTAAGATGGAGGGCTAACCAACCGATCGAGCACTTTGTATATAGACCAAAGAAATTGACCCAAACTAACTTTTCTCAAAAGCATCAGTTCTGGTGGTATTACCACCTTGTTACAAAAGAGCGCCTCAGATAACATTGAATACCTGATCAACTAAGCACGTTCCTTCCACACGTCATGTTGAACATGTTTCCGTCTCCATGTCATTTAATGTGGTCATCATCTCACATTCGGCGCATCAGACCTGCAGACCGCGCGCATGACCAAATCTGGAAAGTAAAAAGCTGTCACGATTCACGTACAATGCACAGTTAGTTCATAGACTACAATACAGGCACGTTCCTTCCCTGCATCATGTCATGTTGAACATGTTTTCAGTCTCCATGTCATTTAGTCTGGTCATCTCATGATCAAATCTAGTGTAGAAACTAAAAGGCGATCAATGTTCACGGACAATGCACAGCGTGATGCATGTGTCCCAAAGAAATGCGAGGGCAACTTCAACTTGGAGCATGGCATGGATGGCAAGTCACCGGCCCGGCCGGCGGGACGTGCATGATCCAAACCCATCGTTTTCCCTGGACTGGAAGTCTGGAAGAAATAATCAGCGGATGTGGACTGTTTTTTTTTTATACAGGACCCGGGGCCGGGCGAAGAAGGTGCCTGGCATCCGGCTCGCGTCCGAATTGCTCAAACCATAGTCGTGGTCCAGCCCGCCAACACATATTCAATCTCAGGACAACGACCGCGCCGGGGGTCCATCGGACGGTATCCCGCCAACTTTTTCCGCGTGCGGACAGATGCTGGCCCCAAGCGGATACCGACACCTGGCGCACGGCGGCCCACCTCATGCATCATCCCAGCTACGCATGCACGCAGACTTTCAATGAACTAAAAAAAAGTCATAATTTCTAAATCAAACCATCGGTTTCTTAAAATAAATCCTTCAAAATAAGATCCACATGAATATATTTAGATAAAAATTTATTAACGAACAGTTATCTTATGAAGATATAACATTCTCTTTATTGAGCAGAGACGATGAACAATGTTCCGTCTTCGTGAGAAAAATGTCCTCGACTCAGAAGAACAGTATTCTAATTTTAGGTTCATAAAATTGCTATTATAATATATATAAAAATAAATAAGTAAATACATAACATAAAAAACACAATCTAGAGCAAAGCATAAGGAAATAAAAAATAAAAAACGTAATAGAGAAAATTTTTAAAAGAATATTACGTACTTTTCGAACATCCTAAAATATATTATAGAACATCACATGTATACTAAGTAAACATCACTAAATACACCATAGAACATCACTAAATACATTATAGAACATCGCATATATATTACATGAATATCATTAAATATATCATAGAACATCACATGTATACTGTGTGAACATCATAGAAAACATTATAGAACATCACTTGTGTACTACGAGAACATCACATTTATATTATGTAAATATCACTAAATACATCATAGAACATTACATGTATACCACGTGAATATAAAAAACATCACATTTATAACACGTGAACATAAAAAAATACATAGAACATCACATATATGGTACATGAACATAAAAACATGAAAAAAGAAAAAATAAATAAAAGATGAAAAAATGAAAAAATAATAAATGAAAATAATAAATAAACACATAAAATAGAAAAAAAAATAAAAAATGAATGAACGAAAAGAAAAAAAGAAAGAATAATAATAATTCACATAAACAAAAATAAAAATAAATCGAAGCACGGAAAAGAAGGATAAGACAAAAAGAAAGCAAAAACTACAAGAAAAAGGGAAAAATTAAAAAATTAAAAAAATAGAAAACATGAAACAAAGAACAAACATAATTAGAAAAGGAAACAAAGAAAAAACATAATTAGTAAAGGAAACAAGAAATAAAAAATATAAAAATAAAAACTGAAAGAAAAACCAAGGAAAAGAAACAAGAAAAAAAGAAGTATAATAAGAAAGGAAACACGTACCTGCCTAGTGCTCGCAGGAGAATCGCGTCCAGCCAGTTTCGTACGTATTCGCGTCAGCGCGATGCTGCGGATGAAGCACAGGATCGCGCGGGAATCACTGCGTGGAATCGCACGGGAATCACTGCGCAGAAAACATCGGCGCGCGGCTCCTGTCCGATCGTTCGGACCGGAATATTTTCGGACCGCGCCCGTGCGTTGCGTGGACGCCCGCGACGAACCGAGCCCTCGTCATCGTTCGTCGATCTCACTCGTCGTCGTCGCGTCAAACCTGCTATCACGCAATCCCAATCCCCACCCGCCCACCCTATAAATTCGTCCCTCCTACGCCTTCCCCGCAGCTGACGACAACCCAGCGCGCACAAGAACGAACTAGCGTAAGCGAGGACCGACTTCAATCGCTCTAGCTCGCAGCAGCGGTAGCGCCATGATGTCCTGTAAGAGGAAGACGGGCAGCGGCGGCGGCGGGGCGGAATCGCCCACCCGGGGCGCCGCCGAGGAGGAGAAGGTCGTCGTCCCGCGAGGGCACGTCCCGATGCTGCTCGCCGGCGGGGACGACGGGGGCGATCATGGCGAGCGCGTGCTGGTGCCGGTGCGGCTGCTCAGCGACCCTTCCGTCGCGGAGCTGCTGGACATGGCGGCGCAGCGGTACGGGTACGGCCAGCCGGGCGTGCTGCGGGTGCCCTGCGACGCCGGCCACTTCCGCCAGGTCCTCGACGGCGCCATGCACAGACGGTGCGGCATCAGCTCATCAGCCTGAAATGAAATGCCTTTCTGGCTGGCCATGACCAGGATGACGACGACAACGCGTCCCATGAGGCGACCAAGCTAGGACAGCAGAGCAGCTTCAGTTTATCTGTATGTAGGAGTACATAGATATATGAAACTAGTTTGTTCTTTGTTAGATCGATTAAATTATTTGATGAACATATATATGCAACGATCGATGGTTATAATTTTGAAGGCTCACGCTTATCGGCTTGTTTCGTACAGTATGTGTGATGATCGACGATAGAGTAGAGGAAGGGTAGCAGAAATTGGAGCAGGGGAAGGCAGAACTGGAACAGGGGAAGGGTAGAATTGGGGCGCGGCAGGAACCCGCGAGGACGATTTGGATTTCTGTTCCAGTTCGGTTACAATTCCCCTTTTCTCCATCAGAAGGTTTCCCCAGCTTATATACACGCCGGTCCTCCCCACGCTGTTGCCAGACAGGCAATAGGATCACTACTCGCTATTACTCTTACAAGTGGGGCCCGCTAGGCAGCCACTACTCCTGACACTCCCCCTCTCTTAACAACCAGCATGTCCTCATGATGGTGTCTTGACATCAGAAGCATCCTCCCACGTAGCCATGGCTTCTGGTAATGCTTCCCACTTCACTAATACCTGCTTGACTAGATGAGCTCCCCTCTGAATTATTCTCTGGTTCAGAATCTTCTCGGGCTTGATTAGCTTCTCGGGTTCAGTACAGACAGTGGTAAGGTCATCTGAAACTGACACCTCCTGTGGTATATGCTTCTTTAGCTGGGACACATGTAGGACCGGATGGAGTCGACTTGTAGCTGGTAAGTCAAGCTTGTATGCCACCTCCCCTACACGCTGCAACACTCTGAATGGACCATAATACCTGGATGAGAGCTTCTTGTTCGAACGTTGAGCCACCGAGGATTGCACGTCGGGCTGAAGCTTCATGTATACCATATCTCCTGGCTCAAATCTGCGTTCTACTCGGTGCTTGTCTGCTTGAACTTTCATACGCTGCTGTGCCCTCTGCAGCTGCTGCTGGATGATCCTGGATAATAACTCCCGTTCCTTCTGTTAGAGTTCGTTTTAGGCATATTCATCAGATCGGGATACATAGTAGTAGAATAGGTGTTCGAGATTCACAGAGAGACAGAGAGAAAGGGGGTGATAGGTAGCAAACCATCGAAAGCCGTAGTGGTCGAAGCTCCGGCCGGGGTTTCGTCGACGGACGCCATCTGCGCGCCGGCAGCGACGTTCGGTGGAGAGGGAGTCGGCGCTGTGGCGTCCTCGGCGGCGACGTGTGCGTTGGAGTGGCATTGCCGGCGTCGGTGGTGCTTCCCGTCGCTGGCAGCGCCCCTTCTCAAGATCGGGTCTGGGGTTAGGATGTCGGTGGGGTGACTGGCGGCGCGGTTAACCTCGTACTGCGAGCCCCGGCCCCCACCTTTCCTTTATAGCGCTGTGCGACGGGGGGCCACCAACCATGTAGGGTTGGGCGCCCCCGGTCAGGGCGCGAGAACAAGGCCCAAAAGGCCGTTAGGCCTAACTGGTGGGAGATCAAACCTAACATTCTCCCCCTTGATCTCTCATCTATTCTTCGTTCTTTAATTTCGTACTCAAAACTTTCAATTCATATTTTTCTTGCTTCCATCCTATTTCATCACAGATTAGTGCATAGAACTGTCCCATCGTCACAGCAATTAGCGCCGTTGGACTAACAGCCACAATACACTTCTCCGTTTTGAAATGTAAACTTTCTTTGGGCCCTTCGTATGTTCGGGAATCATAGGCTTTCCCTTAAACCCATGCCGGCTACGTGTTCTCTGAACACGTTGGGTGGTAAGCCCTTTGTGAGCGGATCCGCGAGCATTTTCTCTGTACTTATATGCTCAAGATTTATTATATGATCCCGAACTTTATCTTTCACAACATAGTACTTTATGTCAATGTGTTTGGCAGCACCACTTGACCTATTGTTGTGAGCGTACTGTACCGCTGGATTGTTATCACAATACAATCTCAGTGGTTCATTTATATCATCAATCACTTTCAATCCGGGTATGAATTTCTTCAGCCAATTCACCTGCCCCGTTGCCTCATAGCATGCTACAAACTCGGCATACATTGTAGAGGATGTAGTTACGGTTTGTTTGGAGCTTTTCCACGATATAGCCCCTCCTGCGAGAGTAAATGCATATCCTGACGTGGATTTTCTTTCATCTCCCGCATAATCAGAATCTGAATACCCCTCTATCTGCAAGGAATCAGATCTTCTATACGTAAGCATGAGACCTTTCATACCCTGCAAATAACACAGGACTTTCTTCACTAATTTCCAATGTTCAATTCCTGGATTCTTTTAATATCTGCCAAGTAACCCGGTAACAAAAACTAAGTCAAGGCGTGTACACACTTGAGCATATTGTAAACTTCCAATAGCTGAAGCATACGGTACCGCTTTCATTCGGTCAATTTCATATTGGTTCTTGGGACACTGATGTTCCCCAAATCTATCGCCCTTGACTATAGGAGCAGGTGAAGGACTGCACGCATGCATACTAAATTTCTTCAGGACCTTTTCTATGTATGCCTTTTGCGATAATCCTAGAACCCCTTTTCTCCTGTCTCGGTGAATCTCTATTCCCAAAACGAACGAGGCCTCACCGAGATCTTTCATATCAAAGTTTGAGGACAAGAATTTCTTCGTTTCCATTAGTAGATTGATATCACTACTAGCAAGCAAGATATCATCCACATACAAAATTAGGAATATGTACTTTCCATTCTTGAACTTTGCATAAACGCAATTGTCCTCAACATTTTCTTCAAACCCAAAACCTTTTATCGTTCTATCAAACTTCAAATACCACTGTCTTGAAGCTTGCTTCAATCCGTAGATTGGTTTCTTCAGGCGGCATCCCATATTTTCCTTTCCTTTTACGACAAAACCTTTCGGTTGTGCCATATAAACATTTTATTCCAAATCCCCGTTTAGGAAGGCTGTCTTTACATCCATTTGATGTAACTCCAAATCATAGTGGGCTACAAGTGCCATTATAATTCTGAAGGAATCTTTACATGAGACTGGAGAAAACGTCTCATTGTAATCAATCCCTTCTCTTTGCGTGAAGCCTTTCGCCACAAGTCGCGCTTTAAATCTTTCTATATTCCCTTGGGAGTCATATTTCGTTTTGTAGTCCCATTTACAGCCTACTATTTTGGCTCCTTTAGGAATATTTTCTAAGTCCCAAACTTTATTGGTACTCATTGATTTCAATTCATCTCCCATGGCCTTAAGCCACTTTGATGAGTGGTCGCTTCTCATGGCTTTTTCAAATGAGGTGGGATCATCCCCCATCTGACATTCTTCTGTTTCATAAACTTCATAGTCATCAGTAATAGCTGATCTTCTTATTCTTTGAGACCTTCTAGGTGCCTCCGGCACTTGTTCCACATTGGGCTATTGTTGTTCTTCCTCATGTGCAACATTTGGTTCTATAGGTTCCTCAAGGATAGGTTCCTCATGTTCATTCATTGTCGCCATAGGAGAACTTGCAACGGGTGTTGGTACTACAGTGTCCTGCACTGTCGGTGCAACAACAGCAGGTAGCGTGAAGAATGGTTCTTCAATCATCGGAGTGGGTACATGTACCCGCTTCTCCTGTAGGCTGATTTCCCGTGCTACCACGCTCCCTCTGACCATGTTATCCTCCAAGAACACAACGTGTCTTGTTTCTACAATCTTCGTATGTCTGTCAGGACAATAGAAGCGATATCCTTTCGATCTTTCTGGATAGCCAATAAAATGGCAGCTGACTGTCTTGGAGTCTAACTTTCCTATGTTTGGGTTAAACACTTTTGCCTCAGCAGGACAGCCCCACACACGCAAATGGTTAAGTGAGGGTTCCCTTCCTGTCGATAATTCATACGGTGTTTTAGGCACCGATTTACTTGGTACTCGATTAAGTATGTGAATGGCGGTTTTCAGTGCTTCCATCCATAAACTAATCGGTAATGTGGAGTAACTCATCATGCTTCTTACCATATCCATTAAGGTACGGTTACGTCTTTCAGCCACTCCATTCTGCTGAGGCTCCCCCGGTGTGGAGTACTGAGCAACTATGCCATTTTTATGTAGGAACCTTGCAAATGGTCCAGGAATTTGGCCATATGGGGTATGTCGCCCATAGTACTCTCCACCTCGGTCTGATCGTACTATCTTGATTTTCTTATTGTGCTGATTTTCAACTTCAACTTTAAATATTTTGAATTTATCCAATGCTTCCGATCTTTCTTTAATTGGATAAATATTGCCATAACGAGAGTAGTCGTCTGTGAATGTTATAAACGAGTCATAACCATCTACACTTTTCACAGGAAAAGGACCACATATGTCTGTGTGGATTATTTCTAAAATTCCTGTACTTCGTTTGGCATCTTTCTTAATTTTCTTGACATACTTTCCTTTGATGCAATCAATACATTGTTCTAAATCTGAAAATTCTAAGTGCGGGAGAATTGATTCCTTAACCAATCGTTCCATTCTCCCCCTCGAAATATGGCCCAAGCGACAATGCCATAATTTTGAAGAGACAGTATCAATTCTCTTCCGCTTCTTAGTTACATCCGCAGATGGGGAATCATTCACATTCTCATCACATACATTGTTCGCATTCTCAGCAAGAGATAATAAATAAAGCTTGTCTTATCGGAAGGCAAGACCAACACATTTATTTTTAACCAGTATCTTACACTTGCCATCACCAAAATGGCAATCAATTCCATCATCATCAAGTTTCGAAACACTTATCAAATTTCTACGCAAAGAGGGAACATAAAGTACTTCTTTAAGTCTAAGTACAAAACCATTATTCAATTCTAAAGAAAAATCTCCAATGGCTTCAACATTGGCTTGCACTCCGTTCGCAACTTTAATCGTTCTTTCTCCTCTTTGCAAGGTTCTCGCCCCACTTAACCCCTGTAAGGAATTTGTAACATGAGTAGTTGCTCCTGAATCAACCCACCAAGTGGATTTATCATAACATAAATACAGGGATCCATCTACAAATGTAATAAATTCATCACCTTTCTTTAGCAGAGATTTCAGGAAGTCTGGACAATCCCTCTTGTAGTGTCCCTTCTTGAAGCAGTGCTTGTACTGATCTTTTTCAGCTCCACCATACTGCTGATTCTCAGAATCCTGGGGTTTCTTTCTCTGTGAACTAGAGGAAGAGGTCTTATCCCACTTAGGTTTCCCTTATGGTTTAGAATTCTTGCCATTAAAGTTCTTTCTTTTGTTATCCTTCACAAAATGAGCAGATTCACCTTGTGAGGACTTTATCCTCTCCTCTTCTTGAGCACACATTGAGATGAGTCTTTCTATGCCCCATCTTTCAGGCTGCATATTGTAATTCACAATAAAGGTGTCATATTCTTTTGGCAAAGAAGCAAAAATCAAATGAATTAGAAAATCCTCCTCGTTCAAATTCATTTTTTTTAGCTTAGATGTCGTAGTGTTCATCTTCAAAATGTGCTCTCTTATGCTACCACCAGTGAATTTCTCATTCACAAGCTTCTTAATCAGTGAACTTGTTGTGGCCTTGGTAGACCCAGTAAACTGACTCTTGATTTTCTCAAGATATTCTTTGGCAGTAGCACATTCAGGGATTGAGCCCTTTATCTGTTCTTCTATGGTGGCTTTGGCTACCAACAGGCACTTGCGGTTGGAGAAAGTCCATTGCCTATGTTTAAGGTCATATTTCATTCTTATTTCAGCATGATCATGCTTTCGAGCAGCGAAATCAGCGTCAGATTCATTGTCACCTCTCACCGGGTCCTCTGGCTCAGTAGAACACGGTGAGGTGATGGCAAAATCGACCTCTTCCAACGCAAGTTCTAATTCATACTTCTCCCGCCACACACGGTGATTGGTTCCGTTGAGTGTCGGGATATTGGCAATGTTCACAATGCATTTGCCTCCTGAAATCACACCAGAGTAAGTAAGAACATTTATACATAAAATTTCATGCTTTAACT
This sequence comes from Miscanthus floridulus, assembly GCF_019320115.1. NCBI lineage: Eukaryota > Viridiplantae > Streptophyta > Magnoliopsida > Poales > Poaceae > Miscanthus > Miscanthus floridulus. Next base: position 37,837,706 of record NC_089581.1, read on the forward strand.
CAACGTTGGTCAAATTAAAACTTATAATTCATCCATGCAAACATTTTACATCACCGTTGGGCAGAAGTAAAATTAATGCACAATTTCTCATGGATCAAAAAATTATAATATTATTATTAACAACGTTGGTCAGAAAATAACAATATCATAATCGTATCAAAATTATCAGAAATTCATTTATCTTAAAATTAAATTATCCCGTTGGTTTAAATTTAATCAAAGAGAACAATAATTATCATGCACAGCGGAAACATTAATAATCTTTTCATATTATTATTTTCCAGAAGCACTAAAAATTCACTGTTTTCTGAGCAAAATATCGTTGGATAAAATTTGCACAGAAAATTGTGTCAAAATCATTCAAATTCATCAAAATATGCATTTAAAATTGCTCCTGGAAAATAATAAGAAAAATTTTCTTCTTCTTCTTTCATTTCAGCCCAGCGCGGCCCAAGACATGCTGAAAACCGGCTCAGCCCAGCTGTCCTCGCGCGCACAGGCCGCACCCAGGCCGCAACCTGGGCCTAGGCCGGCAAAGCGCCGCGCGCGCTCACGCCCGCCTGGGCCGGCGATGGCCCGAGGATCCGTGGCCGTTGGTTCTGATCGGACGGTCGCACGCCATCTTCGGCCGGATCAAAACCAACGCCGCGCCGGTGCCGTGGAAAACCCTAGGTCATTCGGCTCTTGCTCTCTCTCTCTCTTCTTCTTCGCCGCTCTCTCTCATCTCTCTTCAGCCGCAGCAGCGAGCCACAACCGAGAGCGAAGGAGCGACGAACGAGCGAGCCTTTGCACCGTCGCCGGCCCCCTCGCCGGCGCGCGTGCTCCCCAACGGGTGAGCACGCCGCCGTCGAGCGGCCTGGCCACGGCGCTTCCTTGGCCGAGCCCGGCGAGCCAGCGTCCCCGGCTCGGCTTCTTCTCCCGCGCCACGAGGGTGGCCTCGGCTTCATCCCGCACGCCGGTGCGGGTACGGGGAAGTACCGCACGGCGGCGGTCTCTTCCTCTCGGCGAGGGCCGACCGCTCGTTCTTTGTCCCGCGCGGTGGCGATGCCGCCGGCGGGATGAGGGCCCAGGTAGGACCCCATTCTTGATTCATGTTAGGGTTAGGGTTAGGTTGACCGATTTGATTTCTTCCTTTTTTTTGTTCATCCGAATGGGAAAATTGGGGTTAGGGTTAGGGTTTCGACCCTTCTTTCTTTCTTCTTCCCCTTTTCCCTCTTTCGGATTTGTGTCTAGGGTTCTCGGAATCCGACCCTTCCCTTTTCCCTTCTTCCGATTTGATTTGGGGAATTAGGGTTAGGTCTTAGGGTTCGGTTTTCTATTTTCTTTCCCGATCCGCATCAGATCGGTCGGTTTCACTTCCCCGATCTGATTTCTTGTCGAACCGTGGCTCCGGTACCATTGTTAGAGTTCGTTTTAGGCATATTCATCAGATCGGGATACATAGTAGTAAAATAGGTGTTCGGGATTCACAGAGAGACAGAGAGAAAGGGGGTGATAGGTAGCAAACCATCGAAAGCCGTAGTGGTCGAAGCTCCGGCCGGGGTTTCGTTGACGGACGCCATCTGCGCGCCGGCAGCGACGTTCGGTGGAGAGGGAGTCGGCGTTGTGGCGTCCTCGGCGGCGGCGTGTGCGTCGGGGTGGCGTTGCCGGCGTCGGTGGTGCTTCCCGTCGCTGGCAGCGCCCCTTCTCAAGATCGGGTCTGGGGTTAGGATGTCGGTGGGGTGACTGGCAGCGCGGTTAACCTCGTACTGCGAGCCCCGGCCCCCACCTTTCCTTTATAGCGCTGTACGACGGGGGCCCACCAACCATGTAGGGTTGGACGCCCCCGATCAGGGCGCGAGAACAAGGCCCAAAAGGCCGTTGGGCCTAACCGGTGGGAGATCAAACCTAACACCTTCATCCACTGTTCAAGGTCCGGCACAGAGCAAAGCTGCAAATTAAAGATTCCCAGATGCCGAGGACTATGACCATAGAGGACCTCCAAGGGTGTTCTGCCCAATGCTGAATGATAAGTAGTATTGTACCAATACTCAGCAACAGAGATCCATTTGCTACACTGTCTTGGACAAGAATGCACTGTGCACCGCAAAAATCCTTCCAAACATTGATTTAAGCGTTCCGTTTGACCATCCGTTTGAGGATGATAGGCTGAGCTCATCAGTAACTTGGTATCTGTGAGTTTGAACAACTGCCGCCAAAGAGCACTTGTGAATACTGGGTCTCGGTCAGATATCAGAGCTTTAGGCAGGCCATGTAATCTGTACACACTGTCCAGATAGATCTTGGCAATCTGTATTGCTGTATAGGGATGATGAATAGGTATAAAATGCCCATACTTAGAGAATTATCTATGACCACTAGTATGGCATTGAACCTGTTAGAAGTTGGCAGCCCTTCTACAAAGTCTAAGCAGACCACCTCCCAGGCTTGAGATGGAATAGGTAAGAGCTGAAGCAATCCAGGCATTCTGTTGTGCTCCACTTTAGCCTGTTGACAAGTAGTGCACTGCTGCACAAAATCATGCACTGTCTTTTTCAGACTAGGCCAAGCAAATAAGGTTTTCACTCTAATGTAAGTAGCAGTGATTCCTGAGTGTCCCCCGATGCCACTGTCATGTAATGCTTGCAGAATGTGTTTCTGAGCTAGAGTGTTGTTACCCACCCAAACTCGCCCTTGAATCTAATAACTCTTTCTGCCAATGTAAATCCTTTTGCATTGTGTCCAGTAATGATAAGCTCAGTCAACAACTGCTTATCCTCAGGATGATCCACATAGCCTTCTTTCAACTGCTGCATCCATGATGGTACACATTCAGAAATAGCATGAACTTCAGATTGTGACCCATACCTTGACAAGGAATCAGCTGCCACATTATGAATGCCCTTCTTGTACTGAATAGAGTAATCCAAGTCCATAAGTTTCACCGAGGCTTTGTGCTGCAATTTTGATGTAACCCTTCGCTCAGTGATATATATATACTCTCCAATAGCTGGTGACCGGTGTGTCGCAGAAGTTACCGCTAGCTGGCTTCATAGAACGCGCAGGAGCGTCAAACTTGGGGTTACCCAGTCCACTAGGCCGGGCGTGTCGGGCTACCTACGACTGGTCGATCGTATGGTGGTGGTTCGACGACACGACGGACAACAATGCTGAGAATAAGCTTATCCACGGCTTGACAGATGCATGTTTCCGTTCCTGATCCTAAGAAATAGGCGTGTAAAAGTCGTAGATAGATCCGGTGTTCTTTGTCCAATTCTCAAGAATAATACATAAGAACATACAGGAGACACATATACGAGGGGAGTCATCTCTACATTAGTCGTTATAGGTACACATGTAGTCCCTTTATATAAATGTAACCTTCAAGGCACGTATGGTAGCCTCCGCATACATGGTATGAACATATATGGTAGCCTTTAAAGCATATATGGTATGAGCCTATTAATCCTCTAATTTATAAAGGCCCCATTCGCCTTACCCTATGTTCGGCTTCTTTTTTTAGCCGGAACAGCGTCAGAACAGTATTTTCAGCCAGTTTTAGCCAAAATTCTGCTAGCCGAACGGAGCCAAATTCTTAACAAACAACAAAGCCGGTGCGAGGAGCACATGATGAGGTACTGGGTAACGCCAGCGCCACCCACACCACACAAACGACAGAAGAACAAGAGTGGTAAGGTACCGGCAGCAGTGGCAGGTCTTGGCAGCAAGCTGGCCGCTAAGGCCTTGTTTAAATCCATGGTGTAAAGTTTTGGGTGTCATATGGGGGTGTCGCATGGGGTGTTCGGATACTAATAAAAAAACAAATTACAGAATCCATTAGTAATCCGCGAGATGAATTTATTAGGCCTAATTAATCTATTATTAGCACATGTGTTACTATAGCACCACATTGTTAAATCATGGACTAATTAGGCTTAAAATATTCTTCTCGCAAATTAGTCACAAATTGTGTAATTATTTATTTTTTTAGTTTATATTTAATACTCTATGCATATGTCTAAACATTTAATGGGATAGGAAGTAAACTTTAGGTGAAACACCTAAACCAGACCTGAATTCCTGAGGCGGCTACAGATTGGTCCCTACCATGCATGCATCATATCGACCACATGGACATGCATCATGGATCGGATGCTCCTGACGACCGTGACAGTCGGCTGGCTCGCTCGGACCATCCATCGACTTTGGTGGCCGTCGCTCGACTCGAGTACGTGCGTCGTGCCTGCGGTTTCGCAGCACCTGCCGTATCTTCTGCCCACGTGGCATTCCGGTCCGGCGTCTGCGGGAACCTGGTCTGGGCTGCTGCTGACCTGTTGGGCTGTGGCGAACAAGATCTAGAGGCATCTCGGCCCGTGAACATTGCTCTAGTCTTTTTTTTTTTGTGTGAATTAACATTGCTCTAGTCACGACATGGTTATATGGCCGGTTAGATATTTTAGGAATTGAAATACATACAATCTCCTAAAGTATGCCTATCGGCCAATGCAATTGAATCATTGCGTGAGTTATTTTCCGCTTTCAGGAAGAATCGGATTAACAGAGTTCTAATCTCAGTTCTCAGACGGTGGGACGCGACCACAATTTGTTTGGAAAGTAAAAGAAACGGAACGAAAGAAAACACTTCGCTCTTTTAAAAAATAAATAAAAAACTTTGCATCTTTCAGATTTATGAATAATTTATGGCCCTACAAACTCAGTGTTCAGCATCCACTCACAGACAAACACAGCAGTACAAAAGGCTAAAGCAACCAGTACCAGCAATACACAAGACCAACGGTGGTACACTCTGGTGTTATGTTCTACCAGCAAAGCCATGGGAATCATGCCTTAACGCACCAACAGACATGCTGCGAACACTCTCACAAGAAGATATGCTGGGCAAGCGAGCAGCAAGTGATAAGCCACATAAACAACGCACATGGACACCTTCCGTCTCTGTTGCACAGCGCCCAACATATATCTTGCAAGCACTCCAACACAGAGATGAGAGAAGAAATATGTTACAAACACAGTTTAATCGACTACACAATGCTGCAGTCAAACCTGCAGAGGCAACTGATAAGCTTAGCCTCACCTACTGTCAGTGCACGGCGTGTTGGGACAACTTCAATTGTCAGCACATCAGACTACAGCTGCCAGTGGTTTCATCCTTCTAGGGAGGAGTTGTGGTCTTTAGCCTTGGAACAGTGAAATTTGGCGGGAGGAGCACAGGTGACACAGTATATTCTAACTATTAAAGTAGATGCTAAGCATATTCTAGATACTAAGATAGAAGCTGGTTATAACTTTAACAAACTCACAGTTTAACTAGATAGACAGGTAACTAAATAACTTAGAAAGAAGCACTTAGGCTTAACTCTCAATCTCCACCTGACTTTCAAACTTCTTCAGTTTTTCCTGGCATTATGAGAGAAGGTAAAAAATCGGTGAGATGGACAATATGAAATCCACAATGGTCCAGGCAAACTAAACTCATGTATTTGTAATTACCTTTAGCTCAGTATTTTCAGCAACCAAATTCGAAATACAACTTTTGAAGACCTCCAAATCATCCTCAGAAAGTTCTGGTTTGAGCACACAAGGGAAGGTTTGACTTTAAATTCCAAAATAATACGTTGAAATCTCAAAATGCAACATGGAGATGCAGCGAACAACTCAATATACGGGGTGCCAACATATACTTTATCTTTTCAACAGACACTGTAAACGACATGGAAAATACTGCACAAATCCAATTGGATCGACACAACTGTAAAGCCCAATTAGGTGGGAGAAATAACCGACATTCAAGTTCTTGACAAATAAACTATTTTGTTGTACAAGTCTAGGCGATGTAAGATCCAAAAGTAAATAAAATAATGCACATGGCATAGTCAACAACAGTTGGAATCTCAAACTGCAACGTGGAGATGTAGTTAACATACAAGGTGTCAACTTCTAGTGTGGTGACCGTTTTACAACCATGTAATCTTAAGAAGTTAAGAGACAACTCTAAGCTACACAATGCACAGCAGAAACTAAGCTACACAATGCACAGCAGAAACAAATAGAGATGAAGTTTTTTTTCATTCTTATTCTTATAGTAGCAGCAAAAGTAGGCTTAGGAACAGTAGGTGACAACGAAGGGCCATAGAAAGCAGAACGAAATTGGCACAGATTGTATATACCTAAAGAGGACAAACTAACTTCACCAATCGAGATTCGAGAGAGTGCAATCACACAGAAAGGAGCCAACTGTTACTATGAAAGAGTTCCTAATCATAAACAACGAATATGAACTGAAACCCACGAAGCGAAGATAATGTTTTCCATTACTACGCTAGAATTACTCAACAAAAAGCAGGTTTCACTATACAATGCCTGTGGCAGTAGTAGCCACGGTAGCCGCGAGAATCAATCAAGTATTTTAAACGCACACCAGTATCAAGATAACGATGAAACCCAAAGAGGAACAGTCGAAGCTGGGGCCAAGGAACTTGGTTCCTCTCCTTCTTACTAAAGATTAGCATGCAGCCCGCGTGCTTTCGGCCCGGTCCGAAGCACGGTTGCATGGCCCGGTCCGAAAACGGCCCGGCCCGTACGCGACCGTGCCTCGTGCCGGCCCGGTGCCCGCTGCAGGCCGTGCTTGGGCTGTCAACAAGGCACGCCGTGCGGCACGGCCCGGCCCGTTTTTCTAGGGTTGGCCCGGTAGGGCCCGGTAAGCCGGGGGGCTATATAAGCCAGCCGGCCGTCCCCCCCGCGCGGCCGCGCCTCATTTCCCTCCCCCGGCCGCCGCAACCGTTCCCCACCGCGAAACCCTAGATCCCACCCCACCTCGCCTGCTCGTCCCGCCTTGCGCCGCCGCCCACCGCTCGCCGCTCGACGCCGGCAAGGACTCCAAGATCCACCGCTCGCCGCTCGTCCTGCACTCCGACAAGGTCTCCACCGCCGGATCTTGGAGATCTTGGAGCTCTCCCTTCTGAGCCGTCTCCACCGCCGGATCTTGCTCTCCTTTCTCGTCATCTTCCTAGTCTCCGGCCGTATCCTGAGCTCTCGTACTGTCTTCTTCCTTCTCCCTCCCTCTCTCTCTCTGACCGGCAAGGTCTTCACCACCGTGCAACTTGTTTGTCACCGTCTGTCGGGGAGTGGTGCCGCTGCCGCTCGTCTTCTTCTCCGTCTCTCCGGCGCCGGGCTCCGGCTCCATGCAGGTAAGCTGATCTCCACGCCTCCAGCCCTCCACCTCCACTCTAACCCTAGATCTAGCCCGTAGCCTTGAATCTTGATCTATTCTAACCTCTCTGCTCTCTCTCTCTCTCTCTCTCTCTCTCTGACTCTCTGTTTTCTTTTTGCATTGCAGGTCACCGGCGTTAGCTGGTGCCGCTAGATCCGTTGAGGAACGGTGCCGAGAGCTGAAGAAGAGGCTGTGCGGTAGCCATGGCCGGCTCTGGTGACGACGATGGTCCAACCATCAATGACGAGCTCAGGTCGTTGGGCCAGATCCCCGACGACGAAGACGACATGGGCGATGCTGCTCATCTCTTGTTCGGTAGGAGTGCTCCTCCGACCAACCGAGATGATGGTGCTGATGGTGGTGCGCCGGCGGCTAGTGCTGCTGCTGGTGCGTCGGCGGCGGCCCCTAGTGATGCAGCTTCACTCGCTTCGTCCACCACTGGTACTGGTAAGCGGCGCTCCCCTGTGTGGGCTGACTTCGAGGAAGTCAAAGAGGTAGTGGATGGTGAGCAGGTTGTTTCTGCTATTTGCAAGCTTTGTCGTCATCGTTTGTCTGGTAAATCTGCTAATGGCACTGGTCACTTAAAAAGACATCTAATATCCTGTAAAAAGAAAGTTGATAGGGCTAATGCTGTTCAAAGTAGGCTTGCTTTAAACCCTGATGGATCTTATAGAAACTGGGAGTATAAGCCTGATGTTGCTAGGCATGAGCTGATTCGTTTGATTGCTAGATTGGATCTGCCTTTGTCTATTGCTGATAATGATGCTTGGGATGATTACATTCAGCGTGCTCACAATCCTAGATATAAGAGGGTCACTAGATTTAGCACAGCTAGAGATCTGTCTAAGCTATACAATGAAAAAATGTTGCACCTTAAAGCTGCTGTTATGCCTGGTGTGTCTTCTGTTTGTTTGACATCTGATATCTGGTCTGGTAATGCTAAGGAAGATTATATTGCTGTTGTTGCTCACTACATTACTTCTGATTGGGAACTTAAGAAATCTGTTATTGGTTTTAAACTGATTGAAGTGAGTCATAATGGCATTAACATTGCTGAATGTATCTCTGGTGTGCTTAGAGATTGGGGCCTGCTTGACAAAGTTTTCTCTGTTAGTCTTGATAATGCATCTTCTAATACAACTGCTATGCTTGCTTTGACCCCTTTGCTTGATGGTTACCTGGGCTATGATGTTGATCCTTCTGATCATACTAAAAAGGTGTATCATGTTGTGCATCAGCGATGTGCTTGCCATATAATTAACTTGATTGTTAAATCTGGTTTGAAAAGGCTTAAACCTTGCATAGAGATTTTTAGAACTGCAATTAACTTCCTAAATTCATCTAATCAGCGCATTGCTCAATTCAAGGAATACTGCCAAGCTAAGGGGATGCGTCCTCGTAAGTTTTGTTTGGATATGGATGTTAGATGGAACTCAACCTATCTTATGCTTAAACATTTAATGCCATATAGAACTGTATTTTCTGTGTTCATTAATCTTCAGTTTGGCTATCCTCTGTTGGTTGAACAGCACTGGTACATTGCTGAAAAGGTGTTGCAGTTTCTTGAATTGTTCTATGATTCAACTGTTGCTCTGTCTGGTGTTTATTACCCTACTAGTCCTTTGGTACTGCATCACATACTTGAGATTGCTAGCCACCTGCATGACTATGAACATGATTCTAATCTATGTAATGTTGTTGCTCCAATGAAGGCTAAATTTCTTAAATACTGGAAACATGTGCCACTGTTATATGCATTTGCTTTTGTTCTGGACCCAAGGGCTAAGATGAGAGGTTTGCAGAATGTGCTTGACTTGCTTGCTCAGAGTAACAATATGAGTTACATTGATTATCTTGCTGAGGTCAAATTTGAGTTGCATAAACTGTATGACAAGTATGAATCTAAGTTTGGTGCAGCTAGGCCAGCTAGGACCACCCATCCATCTGGATTGACAGGTAAGAGGAAGCAGGCATGGGGCAAAATATTTGGAGGATCAGTTTCTTCTGGTCCTTCAAGTACTGCTGGATCATCTGCTGTGCCTCCTGGTCTCTCTGAGCTCACTGTTTACCTTGACAGTGACAATGTTGTGGCCTATGATGATGATTTTGATGTCCTGAATTGGTGGCATGAGCATAAACTAACCTTCCCAGTTCTCTGTACAATGGCTAAAGATATTATGTCTGTCCCTGTTTCAACAACTTCTTCGGAGTCTTGCTTTAGTCTTACTGGCAGGATCATTGAGGAGCGCCGACGTCGATTGGGACCAGACACTGTGGAGATGTTGATCTACGTGAAGGACTGGGAGCTTGGTGAAGAGAAGGGACAGCATACAGTGGAGGATGAGGAGTATGAAGACTACTTCAAGAATCAGTTTCTAGATCATGACTCTGGTGCTAGTGGAATAACCACTTAGGCAGTTAGTGAGAGTGAGGCATTGAGTCTGAGTGAGAGAAGACATTTGAGACACTTGGTTTGTAATAACTTTGAACAATTGAACCATTCAATAATGAGCTGGCCGTACTCTTTTCCTTTGTAGGGTTTTATCTCACGAGGTGTGAGTTTTACCTACAAAGGTTTTTAATGAGGCGGCATTGCACGAACAGCTCAAGTTTAAACATATTTGGCTTCCATTTGCTCTATTGTGAACTGATGAAATGTGATTATGTGAACTTGTGACTTGTGAGCTATAGCTATGATATCAAGTATGAAATGTGAATTCTGAAATGTTTTTGTGATTTGTGAACTTGTCAATTGTGAAAATGAATTTGATACATGTCCTGAACTGTAGATCTGTTGAAATGAATTTGAAAAAGGTGTTTTTTAAACAGCGGGCCACGGGCTGGCCTGATGTCTTAATGGGCCCCGTGCTGAACGGGCTGGCACGGCCTGTAAATCGGCCCACGGACCGTGCCTGGGCCTGCAAGCAAACACGGTGTCCCATTGGGGCACGGCCCGGCGGCACGCCGTGCCAATCAGGCCCGTGCCCTTACGGGCCGTGCCTAGCCCGGGCCCGGGCCGGGCCGTGCCGGGCCGGCCCGTTGCTCAACTTTACTTCTTACCTGCAAGCTTCCGGTAACAGTGAATCTGAAGCTCCTTGCCGCCAAGACGCACCGCCGTCTCAGCCTCACCGACTCGCTTGCGGAGCTCCTCGTCCTTACAGATCTAGAAATAGAGATGGCGGAAAGGGAAAAGAAAAGAAAAAGGAAAAGAAAACCTAGCGCGCGTCAGCGGCGGCGGAGAGCTGGCCTTCCCCGAATCCAATCACAAAGAGGAATAACCCGCAGACCGAGACTGGAATCGTTCCTACCTGCTGGAGGCGGGCCTGGGAGATCTCCTCCCGCTTGCGGCAGCAGCTCTGCAGGAACTGGAGCTCGGTGATGAGGTGATCGCGCTCGACGGAGAGCTCCTCGGCCTGCGCGTACGCCTGGTGCAGCATCTTCATGAGGCGGTCGTAAGCGTGGCGCCACGCGCGCAGGTAGACCTGGGCCGGAGCGGGCGTGGGTGCGGGTGCCAGCGCGCCGTCGTCGTCTCTGGCCATGGAAATCCGCTCGAATGGAGAGTAGAGGGAGGCGGAGCTAGCCGTCGAGTGTAGTGTGTCATGGACAAACCATCCTTGAGATGTCCCAGAGAGGGGGGGAGGGGGGGGGGGGGACTCTTTTCCAGAGCGCCAGGAATGGGCCGGTTTTGCCAGAGAGCCAGGTCTTCTTGACGTATGGGCGTCACTGGCCTCATGGACTTGGATGCCTGAATGAGTCGTTTGGTCAGTGTAGATGAGACGTGCAGGCCCGGCTGCTCGTCGTGAGCCTCTCCCAGTAAAGAGCCTCCTCGTGTAACCGACTCAGTTAGCACACGAGCTGAATAAATGAAAGCCCACAGATGTCAGATGTGTGGTGGATGCACGCACTATAGTTCGTTTTTTTTTTTTTGTTTATTATTACTTTCTTGTCCGACTGAAGCAGGAACACACGCGACAGCATTATATGGTCGGTCGGCCTCGGCCGTCACCTCTATGGCTCTATGTCCCGAGCTTAGAATGATGCTCTTCGCCTTTGTCCGTCCGTCCGGCCGCTGTCGACTCTGCGCAAGGGTCAAAAGCCCAGAAGCATGGACGAGCCAAAAATAAAAGAGAGACGACCATGCATGCATGCGCGCGCCCACGATCGACGACCAGCGTAGTACGTTGTCGGCCAATGCAATGCAACCCACGGCGCGCGCACTGCGTCCTCTCGGTGCGCCGTATATAGCGCTCGACACGTAGAGATCGGCGGCTCCCTCCTGTAGAGATCGCCGGATGATCGCGACGGGACGCCGAAGCCCCACCGGACGTTGTCGTCGTACCTCCGACGACGACGGCTCGAAATGAGGTGAGGCACCGCGCCAGTCATGGTGCTCGTGCTTGACAGCGCGCTCACTCCTGCTGGCTGCTGCAGTCATCTTGCCGACTGGACTGCCACTTCCATGGTACTGTTTCAGCGAAGAAACAGTGTTTTTCTCTCACAACAAATCAGTAAACCGGACTTTCAACCATGATTTTTCAGCGAAACGAACAGGACCTAGGTCTACATGCGCATCCACTAGGAAACGGGGTCCACACTTGCCATGCCATCCACCAACCAGGCCGGTCGCTCCCCGCCGCCCGCTATAAATGAGTGGCCGCCGGCCGCTCTCCTCGCAGTCTCGCACACACTCCCCAGCAGCAGCCTAGCTCAACTCCAGCTCTCTGCCGCATTGTGCGCAAGCAAACTGAACCGCAAACGTGGGGGTGAGGCAGCTGGCCCGGTGGCTCTCTCGCGTCGCGGACTCCTCGGCGTCGCCAGCGGAGGAGCGGCGGGGCGGCGTCGACAAGGCTTCGCGCGCGGCTCCGCGGCGGCGGTGCCCGAGGGCCACGTGCCGGTGCACGTCGGGGAGGGGTCGGACGGCGAGGCGGAGCGGTTCCTCGTGCGGGCCGAGCTGCTGGGCCGCCCGGCGCCGGCGAACTTCCTGGGCCGTGCTGCCTAGCAGTAGCTTGGGCAGTATTTGAGCTTATTTTCTTCTTCTTCTTCTTTTACCTTGTGTTATATAGCTCGCTTGAAACATTAAGAACATGTTTATTGGATCACTTAGAGTTAAAAAATTAATCTAAATTAGCTCGAGTTAAATAGCTAGGTGGCTAATAACTAGTTGAAGGTTTGTCTAACGCCTATTAGCTCTCTTTGTTTGAATGCAAAGAAGTTGTTTTTAATTAAATTTTAGCTAACTAACCATTAACCATTGTATCCAACAAGCTTTAAGCAGGAGGTAGTGTACGTATAAGTATAACCCCGTGATGGGAGGCTAAGCGGTTTCTGATGCACGGCCAATATTAAATAGCAAACGTGTTCGTATGTTTCAAGAAACTAATATGTCTTAGAATCGAACTTTATTGTACCTCGTATGAGGATGGACCGTGAATCAAGTCACATAGGAACACACAAGATACGATGGCATTTTGGAAAATAAAAAGAAAAACAAACTGAAGAATCACTTTGCTTTTTATATTAGATTAGCTAGACATAGATATAAATATAAATAATGTGTTTTGAATAGATATATATATGAATTAAACATTGTTTTTATTTATCATTACATTCCGTTCATAGATTGCTTGCTCTTGTACCGAGGAGTACTACAAAGCCGCCAGCGCAGCCCACAGGTAGCTCAGCACGTCAGGTCTGACAATGGAAAGCACGCATGAGGGCTTACTAGGAAAATCATTTGACTTTGTAGCTAGGAAAAGCAGTACTCACAAAATTTGTACACATATAGTCAAATTTAAATTATTCTTGAAGAACTTTTGTTAATAAAGTAAGCTATAGCAAAAGAAAAGTGTTACTCTGTACAAATTTTTGAATAAAACGAGTAGTCCAATGTGGGGGTACGACCCCTGATACCTACGGCAGGTTATATGGGCTGCGCCCCAGAGGTGGCCCAGCCCACAAGACAAAGACGTGTACGGCACTTGTCGATGCGGGACCCATGGGGTTTTCCACGGAGAAGAGAGAAGAAGGCCTAGTCTAACTAGGATTCCCTACATGTAATCTTACTAAGACTAGTTACACGTAATCCTACTAGGATCTCTACTTTGTAACCGACTAGGACTCCCGTCTCTCCTGGACTATATAAAGGAGGGCAGGGGTCCCTAGATCGACAGATACATAACACACAGAACTCACAACCACAACATACCTCGCAACACGACAAATAGCGCAGGGCGCAATATACTATCCACACCAGACTGGACGTAGGGCGCCGTGACTTTCCGGCGTGCCGAACCAGTATAAATAATTGTCTCCCTGCGTTTACCATCGAGTTCCTGCAAACGCCGATACCCCTCCGAACAAATCACTGTCCCGGGTACCCCGTGACGGGTTGTTGGTGGTAAAACATCGACAGCTGGCGCGCCAGGTAGGGGCTCTTGGCGCTTTGCGTTCGAGAGCTCAGTGGACCTTAAGATCAAGATTTGCTGCGGTTCTCGTCGGCCTCGTCGACAACTCACTGCGGTTTTCGTCAACAACTCGCTACAACTCTCGTCGGCATGGACGATAACATCCGCACGGGATCCCAACTCCAGCAGCCGGTCAACAAGCACTGCCACTGAAGACTACAAGCGATCAAGCAACATGCAAGTCGGAGCTTTCCCTAGAACAAGTCAATCAGCACCGCAATTCATCTGAGTCCAATACATCTCAAAGCCAAAGAAGGATCGGTCAGCATCAACTACGGCAAGAAGTCATGGTGATGTCTACTCGAATTCGGATACTAATTCTACTCTGATACGACAAGTACACGAAAATTTTCACCGGTCCAACCAAATGGAGGAGCACGACAAGGATGAGGAAGCAAGCAAGGCCAACATATATGTGTATATACTCATACACAAGAGACAAGATCAAGCAGTCACGATGATGACTCAGACTCTTAAATTCAGACCCCATGTCAGTTTGCGACATCCAGCCACATCAATATCCAAAGTTTGATCCAGAAGCACCGTGTCCGATTGCACCGAGCAAACTAGCAAGCAAGCCGACTACAATACGGATCCAGCCAGCGAAAAAGCAAGCAAATTATTCATGCTCTATAGCTCCATGACATGTTGATGACGCAAAAAAGAAGTCCAGACCATTAATCAGAGACGAGCATGCAAGCCAATTAAATATTGAGGCATATATACACATATACATACAAGATACAAGAGACATGCGAGTGTCCATGCATGCATGTATCACGTCTAGATCCGTCACTATGCCAACATATGGTCGTACGGGAGAATCATCTTGTACTTGAATCAACTACGTCAACAAGCAAGCTGTCAAGTTGCGAGCAGCCAAGTACCAAGCATCTGACCGATTGCTACCACAACACGGAAGCAAGCCGAATCAAGAAACAAGTCATCCAAGCCAGATAGCAAGCAAGCCAAGACCGACTACTCGGCCGAGGAGACCGAGTGCTCGGAAACAATTTAAGCGAAAGGAACACACGACCTCCGTAAACAACTAGGATACGATATCCAACTACGGTGACCAGCTACTAGGCTGAACGGCGCACCGATCGACTACCCGGCTGCGGTGGTCAACAACTCTGCCATGAACCAAGCTAAGTGACGCTTTAATTTTTTACATTCCGGATATTATTCGTATGCCTCTATGGCCATATCATCTTCCCTTAACGGTTGTTAATTTCCTCGGATAGTAAGCCTTAATTCGTGAGGCTTGTTTTCTCGAATGGATGGTCACGTCAATGAACCTCTGAACCATACGGATGGCCACGTCAAAGAACCTCTGAACCATACGGGTGGTGAAAGGTCCTTGTTTGGTTTTGGTAATTGAGTGACAACCTAGGTGGACTAATTGTGTTTATGTGAGATACACAGGTGATTAGTCCACATGTACATGTGTGTGAGCAACATATGCCATGAAGGTGAAAATGGCTTGGAGATGCTGCAAAGCTCACACATGTGAAGATGAAGGAGCTCATTGCACATGAGACATGACATTGAGTCATGTGATCAAGGTGGAGAAGATCAAGACAAGACTTGGCTTGATGGATCGGTTGCAAGCGTGAAGGGCAAGTCGAAGGCTTTGGAGTGATGGACCGCGTGGCAGTGAAGCTTGAGCAAGACTTGGCGCTGATGGACGATGGCAACGGTAAAGAGCAAGTAAAGTCAAGATCGATGAACCAATATGATCATGTGATGATATGGAGTGGATCATATCATTGTTGATCATGTTGGTGCATGTGTTGCATCGACATTGGAAGGAATGGAATGTGCAAGGCAAAGGTATAACCTAGGGCATTTCATTTCACCGATCATAGGTGTGTAGAGAAGTTTATGACCGGGTTTAGGATAGATGGCCGTACTATCAAGAGGAGCAAACTTGTTTGCATACCGGTCATCAAGTGTCACTCGAGTGATCTAACTTTGCATCATCGCTAGGATCGAGTGGCGTGGTAAGTTGAGTGGCTAACATCCTTTGAGAAATGATTGTGAAAAGCTAACACACATACACATGGTGATGTACACTTAGTGGTGTTGGCACATTTACAATGGAGATGGAGTTGGAGTTGATGTGGATCAACTTGGTGAAGAAACTCCACCAACGCCCTACACAGAAAAGACAGAGTCTCACTGGGTGCACCGGACGCTGGCACTAGAAGTGACCGGACACTGGCTGGGCGCGTCCGATCAGGCTGACGCATGATGATGCAGGAGCTGGAGTTTGACCGGACGCGTCCGGTCAAGGTCGGTACCTTACTGTAAACGACCAGACGCTGAGGTCCAGCGTCCGGTCAGTTGAAGCTGCTGCGTCTAGTCTAAAGATGACCGTTGAGATCGGAAGAATGCCGTTGAACGCAGGTGACACATGGCTGTCATCGGGTGACCGGACGCTGAGGTCCAGTGTCCGGTCAACACGACCGGAGCGTCCGGTCGGCCCGACTTTTGCCCAGTGAAGGGGTAACAGCTAGTTTAGCCCTTGGGGCTATAAATAGAAGTGGCCTTCGACCATGGCTGGTGCTGAGCACCTTGGGGGACTTTGTGTCCATGCTTGAGAGTGCTTAGGAGCCTTCCATCTCACACATACTTGATAGTGATCATCCGATTGTGTGAGCGGGCGATTCTAGTGCGATTGTATCGTGAGGTTGCATCGAGTGGCACTAGGTGATCGAGTTGCAAGCCGGTGGTGCTTGTTACTCTTGGAGGTTGCCACCTCCTAGATGGCTTGGTGGTGGTCTCCGTGGAAGCCCGCAAGAAGCTTGTGCGGCGCTCCGGAGAAGTGCTTGTGAGGGGCACTTGTGCTCGCCCCGCAGGAGCCGCGAAGAGCAACTTTAGTAAAGCGTGTCATTGAGCTACCCTCACTCAAGGGGTAGGTTCTTGCGGCGCCCGACGTGCGGGCTTAGCGGGTGATGCTAATTAGCCGCCGAACCACCAAGTGAGCGGTCGACACAACGAGGACTAACGTGTTGGCAAACACGTGAACCTCGGGAGAAAAATCATCATGTCAACATTGTTCTTCCCGTTGGTTTGCATCCTCGTTACACAAGCTTGCAATTACTTTCATATACATTGAGCTTGTGTTGTTGCTTTAGTAATTAGTTAGCTTGTGTAGCTTGCTAATTATCTTCTTGCTTGTGTAGCATAGAAGTAGCTCCCTTGCGTGGATAATTTGGTTTGTGCAACCTTGTTAGTCACATTGCTTAGTTTGTGTAGCTAAGTATTTGCGCTCTCTAATTCGGCATTGGTTGCCTTGTTATTGAGCATTGCTAGTGAGCTTAGTTGGCTTTGTGCTTTTGCTTACTAGCATGTATAGGAGCTCCCTTGTTGCTTAAAGTACTAGTGGCATAGGTTTGTGTGACCTTGCTTCTAGAATTGGTTAGGAGAGCTCTAGCTAGCCCGTCACCTTTGTTGCTTGATTAGTATCTTTGAAAGGTGCTAGAGAACATAGATAGAGGGGTGTAGTCTTGGCTAGACCGATAGTTATAATTCCGCACTTGTTTCGGTTAGCCGACACAATTAATTCTAGAAAAGACTATTCACCCCCCTCTAGTCCGTCATCTCGACCCTTCAAGTGATATCAGAGCCCGGTCTCTCATTTGTGGTCTTCACCGACCCGAGAGAATGGCATCTAGTGGGCTAGATGTTTGTGAGACACACATTTTTTATGGCACAAACTTTGCACTTTGGAAAAATCACATGCTTGATCATTTTCGTGCAAAGGGACCTAAATTTTGGTGGGTTGTCACAAGTGGTCTCACCCATGTCTTGGACCATAGAAATCTCACCAAAGCTCAAAGAGTTCTATATGAATTTGATGCACATGCTTGTTATTTTCTAATGGATGCTTTAAGCTTTGATTTGATGAAACAAGTAAACATCAAGGGAACCGCTTGTGAGATATGGGAGTCCATCAAGGGAACCTTCGGTGATTCCTCCACTTGGGATGATGGCAAATTCAAGAAGGAGGATGAGCCCAAGAAGGAGGCGCATGAGTGTGTTGAGCATAACCACAATTTGGTGATTGTGGAAGATTGCTCCACCTCATGGTCAAGTGATGATGATGATGATCGATCAACTATAAGTTCACTTGACAAGGTTGATGATGATGCCACAAGTGTTGCAAGTGACGATGCTACCTCATGCACACTTGATGGTAATGATGGTTCATGCTCAAGCCATGATGATGCTACTACAAGCCCATCCACTACACCACATTGTCTCATGTCACAAGGTGACACCAAGGTATCAAATGATGATGTGGTTGATCATGTTGATTCATATGATGAGCTTGTTAGTAGACTTGGTAGCATGACCATGTCTTTAGAAAATGAGAAAGCTAAAACATTGAAATTAGAAAATGAAAACTCATTTCTAAAGAACTCTTGTGAAGAACATAAGAAATTACTTGATGCTTATAAATCTTCACTTGATGAGCTTAAATTGAATTATGAGACACTACTTGCATCTCATGATGAATTATTAGAACAACATGCTTCTCTCATTAAAGTGTTTACAAAGAAACTTAAAAATAATGAGAGCTCATCACATGGATCAAATAATAAATCATAAAATGTTGCTAACCCTTGTGATGTAGGCAAGAAGCATGTATCCACCTCTTGTGATGGTTTATTAGATATGCCATGCTCTTCACAATTAGATGCTTGTTCTACTTCTATGTCTTGTGAGACTAACCTTTTGAAGGAGAACAATGAGCTCAAAAATAAAGTGAAGAAATTGAGCAACAAGTTAGAGAGGTGCTACAACTCTCAAGTCACCTTTGAGCATATGTTGAAGACTCAAAGAAACGTTGGTGACAAGAGTGGAGTCGGCTTCAAGACTAGCAAAGTCAATCATCAAGAAAGCCGCAATGACATAAGTGGCATTAGCTTCAACAAGAGCAAGATCAAGGGCAAAAGATGGGGCAAGAGAAGATATGAAAGAGAAATGAAGAAGCAAGAACAAGAGAAGCTCTCTCATTTCATGTGCTTCAAGTGCCATGAAGTGGGACATCTTGTAAATGGTTGCCCTAATGAAGAAAAGCTCAAGTTGAAGAAAGAAGAAGAAAGGCTAAGGCATGTGAAGTGCTTCAAGTGCCGCACTTGGGGTCATCTTACCTCAATGTGCCCAACCAAGCAATTGGTGAAGCAACAAGTGAAGCCTCAACCAAAGCCACAAGTTGGGCAAGAGAAGACACCCCAAGAGCAAATCAAGATCAACCATGAAGATGGTGGTGATTTGATGATAAAGAAGAAGAAAATAAGAAGGGATGAAAAGGCAAGGCATCCAATGCAAACTCAAGATGCCAAGATGATGAGCAAGAATAAAGATGAGAAGAAAGATTATGCTCACATCAAATGCTTCAAGTGTGGAAGTACAGGACACTTTGCCTCTAAGTGTCCTACCAAGCTTGAGAAGAAGGCTCAAGCAATCCATGAGAGGCAAGGTAATGAGAAGCACCACATGAGCAAGGAAGAGAAGGCTCAAGCAAAGAGAAAGTGCTACTCATGCTAGAAAAGGGGACACATGGCATATTCATGTCTCCTAGGTGACATTTCTAAGCATATTTCAATTGTTGATAATAATGTGCTTAGAAAGGATGGTAATGATACCTCTATGGTTGCTATTGCAAAGCATCCCGCTACTCATACTAAGGCGTTGCCTAAGTATGTTGCTCCTAACTTGAGAGGACCTAAACTTGTTTGGGTACCATCAAAAAGTGGATGATTGATTGTAGGTACCATCGGCATTGGAGGCTTGGTTCAAATGATATTCATCTTATTGATCATATAGTTGAGCCAAGTATTGCTAAGTGATGATCATTATCCCAATGCCAAGACAAATTGAATGAAGTCCAAATGTGCTACAACATACAAGTGTCAATTTCAAGCTTGTTGGTAATTCATTGGATATATTTGATGACTTGCAAATAATTGAGTTGAAGCTTGCTAGTTGGATAATCATGAGCTAACCAAGGTATATCTTTTGTTGATCATTTCATTTGGGTGCATATGAGTTGATTGAATTGGATAAATATGCAATGTTGCTTGCTATGAGATGATTGAATGGATAATTGATTAGTAGTCAAGTTTGGATTGATGTGTGTTGGATAAGTTCATAAGATGATATTTAGAAAGTGGTTTGAATGGATATATGTCTTATGGAAGTATTTAAATAAGTTAGTATCAAGTTTGATTCATATTTGATGAAGCATAGCTCAATTGTTGAAATCTGTCCTATATTGCAAAATCTGAGCTAATTGTGATCTTAGCCATGTTTGAGTAATGAAAACTTATTGGATTGGCATAAAAATTGGTGTACATGCTCTAGACTTATGGTATAAGATTCTATACAATTTTCATTAGAATTGGATAAGAAATGCTTCGGTTTTGAAGTGGTTCTTGTCAGCTATAGTGCAGCAGTTTTCAGCATGTAGCAGTGGTGGAAGAATTGAAATATGGCAGCAATCTAGAAGTCAAATGAAGCTCAAATTTTTACAGCTGCTAGATAACTTATTAAAGAACATCTCCACCAAATTTCATGGTATTTGGATTTGTACTTTGGGAAATATGCTTATTTCTTTGAAGGGTACAAAATCTGTCAGAAAAGTGATAAATGTTGGATTAATCAAGAGTCACTTTGATTGAAAGGTCCTCAAGTTGGAAACATGTTTACAAGTGTTTGAGGTACCTAAGTTTGGTTTTGAGATGATCTAGAAGCATGACAAGCAAAGAGTACAAGGTCATTTGATTGAGGAGTGTATTTTGCACATATTTGGTACTCAAATTGGAAGATCAAGATCAGACTCAAGATGAAGTTTAAGTTTAAGTTCTAGTGACTATTGGAAATCATTTGGTAGAAAAAAAAGAACTTAAACAAGAAGAAAGAAAAGGACTTAAAGAAGGAATCAAGGTTACTTATCAAGTTAAGTCCATCAATTGATCAATCAATCAAGTTATTTCAAGTGAGTGTCAACAATGATTCTTGGAGAGAGGTCACTTCTCCCTAGTGTAGGGGCTTGCCGCCTATGTGTAGGTGAACCAAGTATGGTACTTGGAAGGCTAACATGGAAGTGGTGATCCGAGGAACATTTAAGATGCTTAGTTGAAGCAATCAAAAGAGTTGATCAAGAAAAGCAAGCAATACCCAAAAGAGAGCTAATCATGATATTTCAAGTGGTATTCTCAAATTGATGCTCTCATGCAAGCAAAGATCAAAAGATAAAGCAAGTCAACCACAACAAGAAAGTGCACTTGATCACAAGTGGTATTCATTTCACATGGGTGAAGAATGAAAGTCAACATGGTATCAATTGGTCTTCACCAAACTTATAATTGGACTTCATATTGCTATTGGAGTAATAAATTATAATCTATGTGACTATCCTCTACTCCAACATAGCAAAGGTATCATTGTAATGTGCATGATCATTTCATCCCTTACTAGTATGCGGTTAGTGCATATAGTACATGCTTTATAGGATCATGCATAACAAATGAAATGTTTAAATTCATAGCCTACCACTATTATTTGAATGATTATTTGATCTAGTGGTTAGTACATGAATTTGTTCATGAGCTAGTGAACCTAAGTACTTGAATTAATTTGGATTGCTAACAAGTGACAAGTACAACATTGGTAAGATAACCCTTGCAAGAGGTGTGAAGAAGCTTGTCATTGGTTCAAACCGAACTTGGAAGCTTAGGCAAATCATTTTAGTTCAAGTCAATCATAGAAGCTCATGATAGTGATAAGAGTACAAGCATAAGACAACAATGCAAATGGATATCTAGTTTGTATGTTTCAAATGATATCTAGACTCAAGTACTTTATCAAGAATCTACAAATAATGTCTAGATCAACTCACAAGTGATATCCTATAAGTGGTACTCATGAATATAGCAAATGTTCAAGAAATGGTCTTTATTGATAAATCAAATAAGCGGTTCCATACTAGAAGATTCTTTCAAATGATATTCACTTCCTACAAGTGGTATCTATACATAGTATCAATCATGCAAGATGATGGTTCCACAAGTGATCCTCAACTTTAAGTGATCATCAAATGAAGAATGCATCCCTCACCTACAAGAGCTCAAGTGTATCAAATGGATGACCCATGCTATCACATAGGGGGAGATGTCCCACAAATTGATCACAAGATCAAAAATCTTATGTGTGGTATCTCAAGAAGCCCTACACAAGATACACGTGGTACAAGCTACAAGTGGTATTTACAAATGGTGTCATTCCAACAATCAAGTGATGTCCATCAAAAATACAAGATTCAAGCCTCAACCATCTACCCCAAATGCATACCTTTGCATCAATGAGAAGCACACCTTTTATGGAAATTGATGACAAAGGAGGAGAGATTGTACAACGATATGAAAGCTTGATTGAATGGAGGAGAGATTGTACAATGGGAGAGATGAGATATAAAAGAAATAGAGGTTGGACATGAACATGGGCAAAGAGGGAGCAACATTGGAGAAAAGAGATGGATCAAAATTCTTGGACAAGAGAAGCACACAAGTAGGGGGAGCAAGCTCATGAACTTTGATTGATTGTATTTGATATATGCATATTCATGTGCTTGCTTGCATTGCATAAGCTTTTAAATTTAATATGCATGCTTGTGTGGTGTATTCTAGTTGTAAAGCTTGAATGATGATTTGATAACTAGCATGCATAGGATGATAGCTAGACACTTGGTATGCTTTTCAAGTAATGCTAGTACCTTGCTTTTAATGTTGATCTCACAAGGTATCTAGTGTTTTATTGCCAAGTGATATCTAGATAACCATGGTGCCAAGGATGAACTTAAAGGTGCAACTCCGATTGGTACACGCTTCAAAGGTTTATTCTATACACCTTAGCATCATTTTGTAGTAATTACTCTCCCACATTTTTAATCTATGCATATGTGCAAGTTACAATCCAAACTCTTAGCACATATGTAGGGGGAGCAATTGCTACCATTTGGGGTTCATGAAACTTGTCCAAAAATCATTTTCACATGGTAAAATTGCTTGGGCAAGCAACATGAGTCCAAAAGAGCTTATTTTCATATCTTTGTAGAGTTATCATCAATTACCAAAAAGAAGGAGATTGAAAGGTCCTTGTTTGGTTTTGGTAATTGAGTGACAACCTAGGTGGACTAATTGTGTTTATGTGAGATACACAGGTGATTAGTCCATAGGTACATGTATGTGAGCAACATATGCCATGAAGGTGAAAATGGCTTGGAGATGTTGCAAAGCTCACACATGTGAAGATGAAGGAGCTTTGCACATGAGACATTATATTGAGTCATGTGATCAAGGTGGAGAAGATCAAGACAAGACTTGGCTTGATGGACCGGTTGCAAGCGTGAAGGGCAAGTCGAAGGCTTTGGAGTGATGGACCACGTGGCGGTGAAGCTTGAGCAAGACTTGGCGCTAATGGATGATGGCAATGGTAAAGAGCAAGTAAAATCAAGATCGATGAACCAATATGATCATGTGATGATATGGAGTGGATCATATCATTGTTGATCATGTTGGTGCATGTGTTGCATTGACATTGGAAAGAATGGAATGCACAAGGCAAAGGTATAACCTAGGGCATTTCATTTCACCGGTCATAGGTGTGTAGAGAAGTTTATAACCGGGTTTAGGATAGATGGCCGTACTATCAAGAGGAGCAAACCTGTTTGCATATCGGTCATCAAGTGCCACTCGAGTGATCTAACTTTGCATCGTCGCTAGGATCGAGTGGCATGACAAGTTGAGTGGCTAACATCCTTTGGGAAATGATTGTGAAAAGCTAACACACATACACATGGTGATGTACACTTAGTGGTGTTGGCACATTTACAATGGAGATGGAGTTGGAGTTGATGTGGATCAACTTGGTGAAGAAACTCCACCGGCGCCCTACACAGAAAAGACAGAGTCTCACTGGGTGCACCGGACGCTGGCTGGGCACGTCCGATTAGGCTGACGTATGATGACGCAGGAGCTGGAGTTTGACCGGACGCTGGGCTACGTCCGATCACGTGCGACCAGACGCGTCCGGTCAAGGTCGGTACCTTACTATAAACGACCAGACGCTGAGGTCCGGTGTTCGGTCAGTTGAAGCTACTACGTCCGGTCTGAAGATGACCGTTGAGATCGGAAGAATGCCGTTGAACGCAGGTGACACGTGGCTGTCATCGGGCGACCGGACGCTGAGGTCCAGCGTCCGGTCAACATGACCGGAGCGTCCGGTTGGCCCGACTTTTGCCCAGTGAAGGGGTAACGGCTAGTTTAGCCCTTGGGGCTATAAATAGAAGTGGCCTTCGGCCATGGCTGGTGCTGAGCACCTCGGGGGACTTTATGTCCATGCTTGAGAGTGCTTAGGAGCCCTCCATCTCACACATACTTGATAGTGATCATCCGATTGTGTGAGCGAGCGATTCTAGTACGATTGCATCGTGAGGTTGCATCGAGTGGCACTAGGTGATCGAGTTGCAAGTCGGTGGTGCTTGTTACTCTTGGAGGTTGCCACCTCCTAAATGGCTTGGTGGTGGTCTCCGTGGAAGCCCGCAAGAAGCTTGTGCGGTGCTCCAGAGAAGTGCTTGTGAGGGGCACTTGTGCTCGCCCCGCGGGAGCCGCGAAGAGCAACTTTAGTAAAGCGTGTCATTGAGCTACCCTCACTCAAGGGGTAGGTTCTTGCGGCGCCCGACGTGCGGGCTTAGCGGGTGATGCTAATTAGCCGCCAAACCACCAAGTGAGCGGTCGACACAACGGGGACTAGCGTGTTGGCAAACACGTGAACCTCGGGAGAAAAATTATCGTGTCAACATTGTTCTTCCCGTTGGTTTGCATCCTCGTTACACAAGCTTGCAATTACTTTCATATACATTGAGCTTGTGTTGTTGCTTTAGTAATTAGTTAGCTTGTGTAGCTTGCTAATGATCTTCTTGCTTGTGTAGCATAGAAGTAGCTCCCTTGCGTGGCTAATTTGGTTTGTGCAACCTTGTTAGTCACATTGCTTAGTTTGTGTAGCTAAGTATTTGCGCTCTCTAATTCGGCATTAGTTGCCTTGTTATTGAGCATTGCTAGTGAGCTTAGTTGGCTTTGTGCTTTTGCTTACTAGCATGTATAGGAGCTCCCTTGTTGCTTAAAGTACTAGTGGCATAGGTTTGTGTGACCTTGCTTCTAGAATTGGTTAGGAGAGCTCTAGCTAGCCCGTCACCTTTGTTGCTTGATTAGTATCTTTGAAAGGTGCTAGAGAACATAGATAAAGGGGTGTAGTCTTAGCTAGACCGATAATTATAATTCCGCACTTGTTTCGGTTAGCCGACGCAATTAATTTTAGAAAAAACTATTCACCCCCCCTCTAGTCCGCCATCTCGACCCTTCAGGTGGTCACGTCAATGGACCTCTGAACCATACGCGAGATTCAAGTGCTTAAACGTAACAGGCTACTACCTAGAAAATTAACCGACCTAGCCAGGGAAGACACAAAAAATCATCATGCGAGCAAACATAGTGCTCTACAATCATCATGCGAGCAAACATAGTGCTCTAAGTCTTCTCTTAACGGTCGCTAAAGTCCTCAGGTAGAACATGCCTTAATCCGTGAAGCTTGTCTACTCACATGGATGGTCACGTCAATGAACCTCTGAACCATATGCCAGAGATTCAAGTGCTTAAACGTAACAGGACACTACCTGAGGAATTTATATGGCCTAGCAAGAGCAAGACGCGAAAAAAGTTTATATGCATTTTATGATGCCGGGGCCCGCCCCTGATTGATTATTCAAATATGGGACATGCTCCCGAGTTCATATCCGGAATGTCATTTACAACATATTTTTATGTTTAACATGCAGGGGGAGCTACATCTGTACCATGAGATCAGGAAAAACATGCTACTGAGAGCTAGTCCAGAAACAACCCTGTTTGATAAAAAAAGAACCCCAACAAGGTGCGGCAAGAACCGAGACAAGCGCTTAGAAAGAACCCGGATCGATCAGAAAACAACCCCAAAGAGGTGCTGCAAGTACCAAGACAAATTTAGAAAGAACCTAGATTGATCAGAAGACAATGCGGATGAGGTACATACAAGTTTAGAAAAAATCTAAACGAAGTGCAACAATCTAGAAGAGGTACATCAAGAACCAGAGGTCTAGAAACAACCTAGATGAATAAAAAACAACTCGGAAGAGCATCACGGCTTAGTCAAACACTAAGCTCGGGGGGCTCGGCATTCGCTTCAACTATGCCCGGGGGCTCGAATTCAAGGATGAAAGACCAAGAATACAAGTACTCAAGACTACAACAAAGACAACACATCAAGACCCTTCATTCGATTTCTATTCTAAAGAAAAGTACTCGAAGAAGGCTCGGGGGCTGCGGGATACATAACCCCAGAAATTTTTTAAGACAAGAATCTGGACCCTCCAACTTTTGCAAGCAAAAGCAAGAGGCTCGGGGGCTACACTCAGTGAGTGCAATTTTTACGAAAAATTGCACCCACCGAAAAAGAACTCGGAGCAACCAAGAAGACTAAAGGGACCCTCTGGCTTCTTGTCCCAACAAGCAAGAGGCTCGAGGGCTACACTCACTGAGTGCACTTTTTTAGAAAAAAGTGCACATCAGTCATGACGAACCAACCAAAAGAAGACCATCTCAAGGTTTCACTTCAGAAGAACCTGGAACGGATTTACAACAACTCAACGAAGACCAAGAAGAACAAGAAGGCTTCTGAAGCTCATCCATGAAATGCTCGGGGGCTTGTCGATGCGGGACCCATGGGGTTTCCCATGGAGAAGAGAGAAGAAGACCTAATCCAACTAGGATTCCCTACATGTAATCCTACTAGGACTAGTTACACGTAATCCTACTAGGATCTCTACTTTGTAACCGACTAGGACTTCCGCCTCTCCTGGACTATATAAAGGAGGGCAGGGGTCCCTAGATCGACAGATACATAACACACAGAACTCACAACCACAACATACCTCGCAACACGACAAATAGCGCAGGGCGCAATATACTATCCACACCAGACTGGACGTAGGGCGCCGTGACTTTCCGCCATGCCAAACCAGTATAAATCATTGTCTCCCTGCGTTTACCATCGAGTTCCTGCAAACGCTGATACCCCTTCGAACAAATCACCATCCCGGGTACCCCGTGACGGGTTGCCGGTGGTAAAACATCGACAACACTGGTCGACGTACACCGTAAGATATTGTATAGTACCAAATATGATACTTTCCTTGTAACCCTACCCCTCCAAAGTATATAAGGAGAGGCAGGGATCTCCTAGTCGACATCTACATACATATCATACAATATACCAAAGACACAAGACGTAGGGTATTACATCGATCAGACGGCCCGAACCTGTATAAATCGCTGTCTCTGCGCCTTGTGTCACCATCCGGTTTCTGATTACGCACACCCCCACCGATTAATCTACCCTCGTGGGATACCCCTCGAAGGACTGTCGAGCATCTTTTGTCGACATCAAATTTAGGGTTAAAAAAGTCAAATGAATTATAATTTGAAATGGATTTAGTATACAACAATATCTAAGAGTCTTTCTTTGTGTCACTCGTCGCTTGGTGGGCCTCTGGTCTCACCTTCACCAACAACTAGGCCTTGCATTGGATAACCTTGACTTTGTCACCAATAGACTAGGCAAAGCTTCAACTCTATGAATCGGCATCGAGCCAGTCCATGGAGATCTCGCCGATCTCCTCCCTCGTATTTCTACGGCTGATAAGTCGGCTGATATTGTTTTATTGCGAGAGAAAAACACTATACTATGGCTGGTAAGCCAGGCTGATAAGGTTAAGCTAACAGATTTTTGTTTTCTAGGACACGTTTCCAGCCAGCAGATAGATCTGCCACTCACGTTTGGGTCTTCGCTCGCTAAGTACTGTCCCATACTTAGTAGCATGATTGACTCTATGGACAACTTTTTCGCACACTCTCTTCCTACTCCAACTTAGACATGGAGAGCTCGGCGATCCACCGCCCTTCTCAGGAAGTCTTTTTGTTGGAGCAAAAGACCCTTGAAGAGCAAATCACTTATTGGTTTCGCTAGGAGGCTAAGCATATGGAGAATGGACATGCTGATCTCAATGCCAAAAACCTCTGCCACTCACGTTTGGGTCTTCGCTCGCTGAGTACTGGTCTGTACTCACTAGCATGATTGACTCTGTGGACAACTTTCTCGCACACTCTCTTCCTACTCCAACTTAGACACGGAGAGCTCGGCAATCCACTGCCCTTCTCAGGAAGTCTTTTTGATGGAGCAAAAGACCCTTAAGGAGCAAATCACTTGGTTTCGCTAGGAGGCCAAGCACATGGAGAACGGACATGCTGATCTCAATGCCAACAACCGCATCAGCGACAAGCAAAAACCTACATGCTAGGACTTAGGAATTGGATGTGAGTGACCTATCTTGTATGAGTCTAGGACCTGAGTTCGGAGCTTCAACTATGAACCTTGACTTTAAAAACTGCAAATACACTTGGGCTGTGTTGGTTCTATAGTAAAGGTTTTGTGCAAGTGTGTCTTGCTGAGCATAAACAAGCACGAGCTAGGGCCTATTTTAGTTTGGGGTGACTAAAGTTTAGTCACTCCACTCTAGTCCTTTTTATTTATTTTTTTTACCAAACAAGGTGACTAAAAAGTGATTAAATTGGTTTAGTCATCTAGTCAAAAGGGGTGACTAAAGAGGAATGAAGGACCAAAAAAGACACCCTTGCCTTTCATTATCGTGACAACAACAAAGATGCTACGCAGCTAATAAGGACGTTTTGATATTTTTTAGCAGCTTTAGTCCTTTTTAGTCACCTAAACCAAAACACCCTAGGATAGGACTAAAGTTTACTAAACCAAACCAAACAGGCCCTTATTCTCTCGGTCCCAAAGTAAGGGGGTGTTTGGATTCATCTTCTAAACTTTAGTTGCTGTTCCATCAGATGTTTGGCACATGCATGGAGTATTAAATATAGACTAATTACGAAACTAAATGCACCGATTGAAACTGTTTTGCGAGACGAATTTTAAGCCTAATTAGTACATGATTTGATAATACAGTGCTACAGAAAACATGTGCTAATGACGGATTAATTAGGCTTAATAAATTTATCTCGCGTATTACTGACGGGTTCTGTAATTTATTTTTTTATTAGTATCCGAACACCCCATGCGATGCCCCCACGTGACACCTCCTAGACTTTAGGCTCTGTTCGCTTGAGTTTATAAGCCATAATCAGTCGTACTTTTTAGCCATGGAACAATATTTTCTCTCACAATAAATCAACCCTACAAATCAGCCACAGCAGCAATAAGTTCTACCGAACAGAGCCTTAGTCCCTGGATCTAAACACCCTCTAAGTGCTCGTCTCGCACTTTGAGGAGTCCATCAATCTCATACCTGACTAGATTTATAGAGATAACATTAACATTTGTATCGCTAAATAAGTTTATTTAGTATGAATATATATGATATCTATTTAGCATCATGAATATTAGTATCTTTTTATATATTTGGTTAGATTTAAGATTACTTGATTTTTTGAAGTGTGAGATTTGCTGTTATTTTGAACGGAGAGTAGTCCCAAATTTGAATTTTAAAGCAAGTTCAAGCTGCGCATGTAATAAATTTGTTAAAAAAAATACAGCTTTTCCTGGACAGCGACACGCCACATAAGGATCTGGCATCCTCATCCGCTCGCGCGGAGCCAGCCACCCACGCTCCAGACCGGCAGACCCAACCCAACAGAACCAGGCAACCAACCAACGTGCCGGCGGCAGGAAAAAATGCTGCGTGCGCCCCGCCGCCTACACACGCCATAGCCCGTTCCCCAAGAAAGAGCCCCCAATACTGGTAGTCTGGCACACAGGCTGTGAGAGGGAAAGGAAAGCGAAACGTATTAAACTCGCGCACACCATCAACCGCATGCGCTGATGCGCACTGCCCCGGAGAAATTCAAATCCCAAACCCCGCAAGCAAATTACCCCAGCACCAAATTCGCGGCCGGCCGGCCGGCAGCTCTCCGTCGATCCACTGCGGCTTCCAGTCCCGAATAATCCCAATTCCCAATCTATTCGAAGCCTCCTTCCATCGAGGGGAGGGGGAGGGGGAAGTGGAGGGCGCGGGGGAGGCCCTGCTTAGGGTTTGGAGGTGGCCGGCGCCGCCGCGGGGCGGGGACCGCAGCGGCAGCGGCAGGGGGATGGATCCGGAGCAGACGTTCCTGCGGGTGCACGCGCGCCTATCGGGGACGCTGTCCCAGCTGCTCACGCCGCGGATCCGCCTCGCGCTCGAGTACCTCTACCTCGCCGGCGCCGTCGCGCTCTTCTGCCTGCTCGTCGTCATGCACACCAACTTCGTGCAGCAGGTCAGTCACGGGCCCGTCTCTCGAGAATTGCCCTCAGTGGCCCGCCTATCATTCTCCATTGCTCCTGCTCCTACCGCTGTGATGGATTGGGAGCGGATGTGACGCTTCTCGTGGGCTTCTGTTGAAACTATCACCGGGCTTGGGGTGGGGAATTCGTGCTAACTTCTGTGATCTTTCAGCAGTGCTACCATGCTGCCAATTTAATGTGAATTGTGGAAACAGAGCTACCATCGCTGCTTTGCTAATGATTTTTTTGCCGGCATAACATTGAAGAACTTTTACCTATCCTCTGTTGTTGTTCCTTCAGTAATAAGTAGTATTTACTTTGAACTAGGATGAACAAAGGTTACGTACTCCCTCTGTATTTAGCTTGTCCTAAACATCATATATTCAAAAAGGGAGTATTAGTTCATCACTTAATCTGTATACATACTCACTTCCTGCTCTGTTTATGATTGACATTTTTGTTTTGACCTTTATTAATGCATGTAATGGTACATAAGATAAATATTTGATGAACTATGATATATCTACATGCATATAGCACAAATCACACATCACAACAAGCAAGGCCATGCAACTATAACCTTATTCATCTAAATGATCTGTCTATATATCTAATACATATAAAAGCAGGCTCTCTGTAATTCACATATTCATGTGCATAGTGACCAAGTTCCTGGGTTGATGGGATTGAGGAATGTTGAACCTACTTGTTTCTGGAACAGGAACAATGTTCCCAGGGCGAAGAATGTGCCATGGTTCCACATTCCCGCTGATTAATACCAACTAGGTAGAAATATAAAGTTCATGGGTGGAGATCATTAACACAAATCTAGAGTTTTGAGAAAAAAAGAAAGAATATCTGTAGGAAAAAGAAAGAGTGAAACCCTATGCGATGGACTAATACTATTTGGTTTTGTAGTCCACATTTCTGTCCACTCCAGTCTTTATTTTTTGATTCTCACTTTTGAATTGTCTTTTGCATGCGAAGCCTGGCTGCTCAAGTGAGTTTTCTGGAATTGAATTTGGAGAAGCACAACTTGTCCAAATCAAGGTAGTATTAATGTCAGGTTGCTCTTTGCTTTTGTTCTTGAATTTGTTGCTACTCTGAAACTCCATTATGTATGTTTTATTCTTCTTGCTTTTGTTTGATGATTCCTGTTTCTATTCTATTGGTGTCAATCTTAAACTTTGCTATGAGTTGTAGATTATCAGTGGGGGATTATGGTCCAGCAGAGGTGCTTCTTACATCATGGATCTCCAGAACCTGGGACGTTCAGCTGAGAAAATTTTAGAGGTTAATGGTGATAAGTTCAACATTTTGGCATCTAAGTTTTGGTCAACCTGGGTTGGCCCTGGAGCTAGGAGGAGTAAGCTAATGTTTAGAACTTGGAAAGGAGACAAAGAATTTGAACCTCAATCAGAGAATACAGCTGACACAACTGTTACCACGACTATTCCAGGCTTACCAGATTTGAAGGCAGCCGGAGAGGGTTCTGTACACCACCCTTTATCAGCTAAGGAGTCATTTAAAGCAGCAGTGACATATTTGTTCAGAAAATGGTACCATCGTGCTGTCTCATTCTGGAAGAACATAAAGCAACTTTCAGAAAATACCCTCCAGTTGATGGTAAGAAGTTTGACCAGGAATTTTGTAAACCACCCCCTTGTTTAATGCTTACCCCCAAAATCCTCTGTTGGTCTGATCGATGGATTTTGATGTAGCAAAAAAATAAGTTTATAGCTCTTTTTTTTTGGAGGGGGGCGGGGGGGGGGGACCTTACATATTCCTTTTTTAGAAGTGTTTCTGAAGGGGCAAATTAGTGGCGTATAGCTATTTATTGCTGAGATTTGTTGGACTGATAGTGTAACAGTATTAATCAATAGGGGGGGGGGGGGGGCAGACCCAGTGCCGGAGGCTCCCACATGAGTGGGGTCTGGGGAAGGGAAAAACCGAGGCAAGCCTTCCCCCCGCAAAATCTGCGGATAGGCTGCTTCGAACCCACGACCTGGTGACTCGGTGAGACAGCTCTCACCACTGCACCAGGCTTGCCCTTCAACAGTATTAATCAATATTCAGATTAAATAAAGGACTGCTCATCAATATTTTTATCCCTACTGGGTTCCATAAGTGGCATGATACTTTTTTTTTTGTCTATAACTCATTAACTCTATATGTTTGCTATTAGTGTTCTGTGTTTGCCTATGTGTCTCCTATTGGTTAACATACATGTACTTTATCCCTATGGTATTTCTTGTTTATTTTAACATCAGGTCAGATCAAATTGGAATGACTTCCTCCATATTTTTAAGGATCTTCAACTACCAAGCATGGATCATCTTATTTCGACAATAGGTAGGGTCGACTGTTAAGTTGTCATATTTTATGCGCCTCAACCTAGAATAGTGCTTGCATGAATCCTATTAACCTTGTCACCTGCAATCTCCAAGCACTAATTTTCTCTAACTTCTCTAGCTTATGTTGCTTCTTACAGTGCAGTGGTTTGAGAGGAGGAGTAAAGCATTTGAGCCT
Organism: Miscanthus floridulus; assembly: GCF_019320115.1. Taxonomy (NCBI): domain Eukaryota; kingdom Viridiplantae; phylum Streptophyta; class Magnoliopsida; order Poales; family Poaceae; genus Miscanthus; species Miscanthus floridulus. The sequence goes on from NC_089581.1 coordinate 37,870,352, forward strand.
ACTTATTTATATGGCGTGGAGAAGGTCTGACTCTTCCTGTCCTGTTTATATCACTTGGCCATTCTGTCTTCTTTGATATGTTATTTGGTGATGAGCTTCTTGTTTCTTAGCACAATAAGAATACAAACTTCTGTTGAACATGTTTGAAAGTTTTAGGCTACTCTTCAGTGAGGAAATCGTGTATGCACCTAGTCAATCCCCAGCTGGTGAAAATTCCATTAACAATCTGATAAGTGATAACTGTGAATATGCCACTGCTTCTTGACATCTTCAGTGCAAAGTTCCATTATGAGGATATATTCTGTTAAACTCTAAAAAATATCCTTGCTGTTCCTTTGTCCACTCACCCTTATAAACTTTGGCACATTGGGATGGAACACTGGACACATATGATGGATGTTACATCCCTTCTCTGTTGACCTTCATTGCTTTCTGACCTGCCACTAGCCTTATGTGGTCACATCCCAAGTGGTCTCAACACAATGGTGAGGCCACAGGCTGTTTCCAGGTCTGCCTCTCACTGAAGTACTGCCTGTTCGTTTGGGCTTGTTTGGCTTATAAGCCATGGCTGAAAGTACTGTTGGCTGATTTGGTGTGAGAGAAAAATACTGTTCGTTGGCTGATAAGCCATGGCTTATAAGCCGAATACGACCAAACGAACATGCTACCTGGGCACGCCTACTACTTATAGTTGAAGCTCACAGAGCACTAACCTGGAAGCTTGTAGATGAAGTCACCCTTCACATCACATTGTCGCAGATGTGTTGTGTATGCAATCTTTAATTTTAGCAAGGGTAAATAAGGAACAGACAATTTTAGGCTATGAAAGAAGTTCAACCTTATTAGAGTGGCATATTCACTCAATGAAAAGGATCTGAAAAGCAGTAGAATATTCACAATTATACAGTATTAGCAATATTGGTTTGGCTGATGACATAGTTTCTTGAATTAATTCAAGCCTTGAGTTGGTTAAGAGGATCAGAAGACCCAATTGTTGTCCCTTTTATGCTTGTATGCATGTATTAGCATCGTATGTTGAATAGTACTCATTGTAGGGGCTTTCCCACATGCTCATTTCTTTTCTGCAGGGTTATTTCTTGCTTTCTGAAGGTGCTAAAATTCGTCATGGTGTCCGAACAATCAATATCACAATTTCTGCTCGAAATCCTTGCTTTGGAAACAGGTTTCTGTTCAGTATTTTTGAACCCTTCCTGTTTGCAAGCTTTTAAGTGCCAAAGGTTGCTGTTAATATTAGCTCCTTCTCATATGTTGAAAACTTTGATCTGACGTAGAGTTTAAGAGAATGCCCTTTCCACCAACATGCAAGCACGCTGCATGTTGTATTTTAAGAGTATCAATGACCTTACCTTGGATCTTGTGGAATTTGCATATCTATCTAAATGTTTCCACTTCAGCATATATTAATTCTTGACAGTTTGCTACTTAGATTCCAGACGTGTATTATCCAGATAACAATTTTGACAAATACTCCCTCCATTTAAAATTATAAGACATTTTGGCTTTTCTAGGTACATTGCTTTTACCATGTATCTAGACATAGTGTGTATCTAAATGCACATCAAAAGTTATGTATCTTGAAAAGCCAAAGCGTCTTATAATTTGGAATGGAGGGAGTACTAGGTTAAGTCACAGTTTTGCACATCTATTTATTTTTCATCTTGAGTTGATTGTGGCCTTTGGCAACGTTGATCTTGCACTCAGATAATAAGAATTGGTGCCTTATTTCAATGAACACTACGATAGTAACTCCTATATCATTGCAACATGAAATTTTCTTTGATATAATAAAACCTGTAGATTTGTGTGCAATTTGTACTTTGTATACAAAATGTGAGAGACGTTTCTTTCTCTATAAGTCTACATTTTTCTTTGCTACAGTTTTCTTCGAGTGGGTGTTTGTGATGTGTTGGCATGTACATATACTATCCAATTGGATTGTCTGCAGTAGAATGACATCTCAATTTTTTCTACATTTTCCTTTTCAGGTGGCAGCAGCTTTTGATAAACAGCATTGTTGGATATGATACTATACTTACAAACAGCTTGGTGAATTCTCCTGGTCATGGTACGCATCTGATCCTATTGTGCATGTACAAACCTTAAATCATCAAAATAGTTCTACAAATGATCACAGACTTGGTTCACAACAGCAAAGTAACAACTAACAACACAGTTGACTTGCTTGGAAGCATGTCAAACAACAGTTTTTTCACTTTGTATAACTGTTTTGGTCTTTGGTATGTTGTGCAGGCTATTTATACAACTTTCAGACAAAGGAGCTCTATGATCTCAGTTATGGGCATGAACCACCAGAAGGTCCTACAAGATTTGGAGGTTGGTATAGTTAACTTTGTTTTCTCAATATGTTGTCAACTCTTGAGCGTTTTCCACATGACATCACTATTGTGCATTTGTTCCACTAAAGCTTTATACATGTCAACTGCTAAATTGCAATGAACTTTCAAATTGGAAAATACGGAACCAAAAATTCCTTAATTTTGGCTTTTGATTGCCTTTCATAACATACATGACTCATATCTTCCTCTCTGTGCATCAAATCTGATGCATTGCAACTTTGGTGTTTGCAGATTACTTTGTGACAAAATGTGGTGTCCTTCTAATGTCACTCTTTGTCTTTTTCACAACCACCATGTCTGTTTCATTTACTCTGAGAGAAACGCAATCCCGCATGCTTAGGTTCACAGGTTGGTGTTCTTTTCTGTAGGTTGCGGTCTGGACTGCTTTGCACTTAATATTTTATTTGATTCACCTAGTGCGTTGTTCTTCCTTGAAATTTTCAGTGCAGCTTCAACACCATGCACGCCACCACCTGCCAACTTTTCAGTTGATATTCGTGCATGTCATCGAATCATTGGTTTTTGTTCCGGTAATGGGAAATATTCTTTGGCGTTTTGAAATATTTGAAGTTTGTGATGAAAATGTATTCGCTGCAGGATTCACCAAACTTCTACATTAGCTCACTCATTATTTTGTTCTGATCTTTGTAGATTATGATTGGGATCCTCTTTTTTCTATTTGAGTTCTACGATGATCAATTGCTTGCGTTTCTTATTTTGACTCTTGTATGGTTATGTGAGCTATTCACGATGATCAGGTAATGTTTTACATGGAAGTATTACTGGAATTTTTATTATTAATTACTCCACTCCCAATGTGAAACATCTACTATTTTAGAGAAGTCACTGTTTCGTCCAAACTCCTGTTGGGTATGGTTGGGGTCGGGTCGGGTTCATTTGTGATCCAGGGGCACCCAAATGAAAAAATCTCTCCTCTTTCAGCTGGAAAGAGTATTTTAATGGGGGCCCAGGCGACCAGCTAATAACTACAATTTGACAGTGCCTTCCCCCAAACAGTGACTTCTGCTGTGTCCTAGAGGCTAGAGCTAATAATACGAAGTCGCGATGCCCTATGGAAAATTTTCCCTAAGGGAATAGCTAGGCCTTTTGCTCAGTATAACTGCTGAGAGAGCAACTCAAATAAAAGATATATGGGTAGAGATGATCACTTATTCTCGTCGAAATAGTATAAGGCAGCTAGCATGAATGCATCTATCAGAATTGATTTTGTGCAGGACAAATTTTTGAAGCTAATCATTCTTAAATACTTATCTTTGTATCTTTGTTTTTCAGTGTGCGGACATCCATATCGATGCAGTTCTTTCCACGCTTCTTCTTGCTGTATTTTTTGGTTTTCCATATCTACTTCTTCTCATATACTTATGGTACGTAAAATTCAGTATGTATCGAATTTTTTTCTGACTGAACTATTGATTAACTAATGGCACATTTCTGTCGCTTTATGACTTATGCTTTACCAGGCTTCTCATATCTGGCTTTCTCTGCTACGGCAGCATTCATGCAGCACCTGATTTTATATTTTTGGAACCGTTTTGAGGTTAGTTAATGTCTTGTTTCTGTGTTTTGGTATTTCTCATTCGTTATCTAATGCTTGTTACTACATTTTGATGTAATTTTCTGTTCATGTTTTTTTTAGAAATAATCATTGATTACGATTAGTTAGATGTTTCGAAGTTTAATATCCCTATGCATTTTTTAGCTTCTGAACAGTGGTTTGTATGCACAGCTTGTCATAACTTTCATGTGAATCAGAAAATTGACCCAAAATCGGTTGATTCACTAGGGAGGTAGATCAGTCTGCATATATTGGGTTCATTTGCTCAATTAAATCCTTGTCTCCCAATGTCTACTTCATGTTTCCCTGTGCCACTTCAGGTGCCAGCTCTCCAGAGATTCATGCGAAGTCGAGCTCACATTCACCAGCAGACAGGTGTCCAGATATCCTCAACTATCTACACTTCTACCTTACACATTGCTAGGGTAAATGTGAGGGACCCTGGTACTATAAACGATGGCCTTGGTGCTGCTCGTGAAGCAGATGCCCTATTGGTTCAGGATGAGTCTACCAGGAACCAGCAAGAAGGTCAACAACACGGAATTTCTGAGCCAGCTGCCAACAATGCTCTCCAGTATCAAGAGCAAAACCCTCAGCAAGCTGGAAGCACCCCTGCAGGCTCAGGCTCCCTCAACCCATTTGGGTCCCTTTTGCTGTGGTTGCTAGGAGGCGGTGCTTCTGATGGCATAGTTTCTTTCTTCTCTATGTTCAGAGATGTCCGTGATCATGGTCAAGATTACACCGATCCACCTCGAAATGAAAATGATCAGGTGACATAGAATCATGAAGATGAAAGTGGACCAATGACAGAACTCTCGGCGGGTGCTTGGGCGGTAGTAGTCTATTGCTAATATGATATAATGCCGGCAGCCCCTTTCAAAAGGATAATGACGAATATTGGTTGCAGCATATACAGACTGGTGTTGCTGGACATACCATGATAGTATTATCTGTTTCTCTTTTTTTAGTTAGTAGGTAAGGATGAAGGTTGTATCTATATTCATTATATATGTACATTCCCTACCGTCTGAATGGGAGTGCCCATTCCAGCCCTGTACAGAAATGCCAACTCACAGCATATTAAATGTTGTGCAAATTCTTTTTGTACTCCCATGGGTAGGTGCTGCAGCATGGAATATGCAGTGTTACTGTATGCACCTGTTACTGAATTGGATAAAATTAATGGTTTGGATCCATTGTTACATGTGCTGTTCCAATTTTGAGGTTAGTGCTTGCAGATTAATTCCTTAAAATTATGGTTTTTCGGTGTTCCTTCAAATTTTGAACACTGTTGTTGTCCATTCACTGAAATGCGGTCAGTTTAAACTTTGAAACTTATAATGATGTGGTGTCATTTTGCTGTCATAGTGCATCGTGTTGTTGCTTTAGGGCCTGTTGGGCAGGGCTCTGGCTCCTCTGAAAATGACTCAGGCTCTGGCTTCTCTGTAGAAGTGGCTTCTCTGTAGGAGCCAAAGCTTTTTGAAAAAACGTTTGGCAAAATGACTCCTCCTGTTCTTCTGGAATTGATGAAAAGTAAAAATATCCAAAGTGCCCCTACTTATTATTTGACTGTACAAAATCTTGCATCAATTAATTATAATATCGGTTATAATTTAGGTAAATCATTTTTTGAGCAAAGGTAAATCATATTTAAAATAATTTCTAATGAAGAAATGAGGAAGGCACCCCTTTGGGCCTAGGCCCATACGACCTGCACCAACCCACTGCCTGTCTTCCCTTCCAAGGAACCAACCGCTCGCATCTTCTCGTAAAAAAAAGATTGCAGTGCCGCCGCCGCCGCCGCTCTCGGCTCCGCTTGCTCAGGCCGCCACTGCCGGCAGCAGGATCGCACCCAGTGCCTGCGCCGCCGCTCTCCTACGCCGTGCTTGCTCTCTCCCATGCCGCCACCGCCGCCGCTCCCACACGGCGATTGCTCGCGCCGCCGCTTGCCGTACAGCGCCGCTGAAGCCTACTGCCGTCCCGGGGTACCCCGAGCGTACACCGAAAGAGTTACTAAAATCCCATCAACAACAAAGCTAGAAGGTAAGCCATGGATTCACCGCCAGTCCCGACCAAGCCCACTGGCTCTCCGCCTCGCCTGAGGCCTCGCACGGGAGGTCTCGACACCCTGACGGAATCTCCGCCTCGCGCGAGAGGCCTTGGCAGGGAGCCCAATCTCCGTCTCGCCCGAGGCCTCGTGCGACCAGCCTCGGGCAAGACAGTTATTCTCCGTATCGCTCGAGGCTGGCTTGACAATAACCCGTCGCTCTCGCCTCGACCAACCTTTCCGACAGCATGTCACGTCCCATTAAGGCGTCAACCACTCCCGCAATCTCAGCCGGACGACGGCTCGACACCGCGGAGCGGCCGACAAGACAAGGAGTCACATCAACGCCATACCGGCTGGGATAAGGCGCAGCGGGGATTACCGGCCACTGTGTTCTGGCGCTGTGCCCACGATCAGCGCCTGAACTGCACTGTGCCCCGTAACCCCCGCCCCGAAGACGACGCAGCATGGGAAATCTGGCCCGGGTCATCATTGCCTCCGAACCAGCGTACCAGATCGACCGCTCTCTCCGGGCCTCGGCACTCTACGCCAGGGTCTCGGCTATCTCGGGATTCCCGTCTACCGAGACCCCCCACCGCGGTTCGGCCTCGGCACCGGCCGAGCCTCGGCCTCGTGCGCAGTCACTCCACAGCGACCCGCACGTTGACCGCCGCGCCCGCTCCGAGGCAGCCCTGGAGCTCCCATGACGCACAGGATCGGATGTGACCAGCACGTCGCCCCTGCGCTCCAAGGACGGACCACTCCGACGACCACACCACCATAGGAACAGGCTACAGGGCTCGGACACGCCGCCTCTGTTCGCACGACGCCGTATAGTTAGCACATGTACTACCCTTGTCCTCTCTTCAAACTATAAAAGGAAAGGACTTGGGCCATTTCTAGGGGAGAAGACAGGTACTCACGAAAACAACACTCTGTAACACGCACACTTCTTTGCGGCCCGAGAGCAACGTCGCAAGCAGCCCACATCACTCCACGCCGAGACCTAGGACTAACTCCCTCTCTCACTTAGCTTGTAACCCCCTACTACAAGCACTTCGGTGCAAGGAATACAAGATCGATCTCTCAGACTGGACGTAGGGCACCAATTGCCCGAACCAGTATAAGCCTTGTGTCTCTTTGCATCACCATCCGGGATTGGGAACACGCAGCATAAATTCACTAGTTGGTTGAGGATCCCCTGGTCCAAAACACCGACAGTTGGCGCGCCAGGTAGGGGCTCTGCGTGTCAGTTTCGTCATCCCAACAAGTTCCGGATGGCAGACCCTGTACGACCGCTGCGTCTCGGCATGGTGGTCTGGTTTGGGAGCCTGGAGTTCATGTCTCTAGGGCACGAGTACGACATGGTACTCCTCACACCCCGAGCCCCACCTACCGACGATGACGTCACGCATCGGCAGCCTAGGCGCAGGCGGCGCCCGGGCAGCCGCTCTCGCCGCGTTCGCTGGGCACGACGTGAGCAGGATCACCCCGATGCTACGCGAACCTAGGGTGACTCGCCGCCCTTTGCCGGTATCCTATGACCAGCTGTTGGCGCAGGGTCCCTGGTTGGGGACCTGTCTAGCCTGAGCCTAGACAAGGGAAAAACGCTGGTGGCACCCGACGACGCCCCGACATCAAGCTCTGCTCCACCACTCCCTGAGGAGCCAACTCCGGCGGAGCAGAGCCCGGCGACGGCACCATCTCCATACCCCTTCGGGTTGAGAAATGCCGCCGCCTCTTATGCTTACGCCTACGCTTCCACTCACGCGGATCTCTCAGGACGCCGCCAGTGCTTCGCTCTTGACTTCGACACCACCACGTCGACCCAAACCCACACCGATTCCTCGGAGGAGGACGAGGCATGGGCCGGAGCGGATTTCTCCGACCTCCACGACCGCGAAACCATGCACCACTTCTTGGCCGCAAGTGATTATTGCTTTGGCTACTCCGATTCTGACGATGAAGGTACTTACGATCCCACTCGCGAGTGCTTCCACGTCGGACTTGGGATGCCAAGCACGGGCAACGAAGACGAGGGGGTAGGCAACCGTACTCTGCTTCATCAGGGAATGGGCGATGCCACCCCTTCACATATCGTCCCACCGGCAGCACGGAACGAGAACCTTGCCCTCGGACAATTTCGACGCCCGGACTTGGAGCAGCTCCGTGAGCTTCAGGCCAAGGTCGAGCAAGATCGACTCCTTCTGCAACAACTCCGAAACACTCTCGAGCAGGAGCAGCAGGGCCACGCTGACGGTGGAGGAGCCCGGCGGTAGGCCCACGACATGCACCACCGCATCAACGACGACGAAGGGGACGATCGTCCCCCAATCTTCAATCGCGCTAGCCAGAATGTCATGGCTGCAGCGATGCTAGTGCGCGCGATGCCCGAGCCCTCCACCATGGAAGGGCGACAGGTTCGCGGCGAGCTCCGGGATCTCCTCGAGACCACCACGGTGCAGCAGGCCGAGAGTTCTGTCTCTCGGTGACGTGGAGCCGCCTCGGACCTCCCCTCGCCATCGCCTCGGTAGGATAGGGAGGCCATGGTTCGTCCCAAGCCCGCTCGGGCGCCAACAGCCCATGGGGTCCTCGGGTAGCTCGACCGCCTCGGCAACCAACGCGAGGTGCAGGCAGACCATGAGGTGGTCAGCAGGCGATGACGCCACGACAACGAAGGGCCCGCCCGGGGCTACCATCCACACCGAGGTGGCCGTTATGACAGTGAGGAGGATCGCAGTCCTTCTCCTGAACCGCCTGGTCCTAGGGTCTTTAGTAGGGCCATCCGCAGCGCTCAGTTCCTAGCCCGGTTTCGACAACCAGCCAACCTCACGAAGTATAGCGGCGAGACCAATTCCGAACTCTGGCTTGTCGATTATCGTCTGGCTTGTTAGCTAGGTGGCACGGATGACGACCTGCTCATCATTCGCAACCTCCCCTTGCTCTTGTCAGACTCGACGCGAGCTTGGCTCGAGCACCTTCCTCCCTCTCAGATCCACGACTGGCGCAACTTGGTTCGGATCTTCGTCGGGAATTTCCAGGGCACATACGTGTGCCCTAGAAACTCCTAGGACCTTAAGAGCTGTCGCCAGAAACTAGATGAGTCTCTCTGAGACTTCATCCGGCGCTTCTCTAAACAGTGCACCGAGTTGCCCAGCATCGACGACTCAGAGATCGTCTAGGCTTTTCTCTCTGGCACCACCTACCGTGACTTGGTCCGAGAATTAGGCCAGAACGTGTCGCGCTCGGCTGCCGCGCTCCTCGACATCGCCACCAACTTTGCCTCAAGCGAAGAGGCTGTAGGGGCCATCTTCCCCGAGAACGACGCCAAGGGGAAGCGGAGGGAGGAGGCCCCCGAGGCCTCGGTTCCCCGCCTCCCCAAAAGAAAGAAAAAGGATCGCCAGGGGAAGCGGGCTATCCTCGAGGCCGATCTGGTCGTGGCCACAGAACGCAAGAATCCCCGAGGCCCCAGACCTTTCGACGATATGCTTAAGAAACCCTGCCCTTACCACCAAGGCCTGGTAAAGCACGCCCTCAAGGATTGCTCCTTCTTACGGCGTTACTACGCCAGGCTCAGGCTCCCCGACGACGACGCCAAGCAGAAGGGCGCCGGCGACCAGGATGATGACAAGGACGATGGGTTCCCTGAGGTACACAACGCCTTCATGATCTTCGGCGGACCCTCGACGCGCCTTACGGTGCGGCAGCTAAAGAGGGAACGCCGAGAGGTCTTCTCGATCAAGGTGGCCACTCCCTGGTACCTCGACTGGTCTCGGGAGGTGATCACCTTTGATCGAGATGACCATCCCAACCATGTTCCGAATCCCAGGCAGTACCCACTTGTTGTCGACCCGATCATCGGCAACACCCGACTCACCAAAGTGTTGATGGACGGAGGCAGCGACCTCAATATCCTCTACGCCAACACCCTGGAACTCTTGGAGATCGACCGGTCGAGGCTCCGAGGCGATGCCGCACCTTTCCACGGCATCGTGCCAGGGAAATGCACGCGACCCCTCGGGCGCATCGACCTTCCTGTCTGCTTCGGCACCCCCTCCAACTACCGCAAGGAGGTCCTTACCTTCGAGGTGGTCGGGTTCAGGGGAACCTACCACGCCATCCTGGGGCGACCATGCTACGCCAAGTTCATGGCAGTCCCCAACTATACCTACCTCAAGCTCAAGATGCCAGGCCCCAGCGGTATCATCACGGTTGAGTCCACGTACGAACATGCATACGACTGCGACGTCGAGTGCATCGAGTACGCCGAGGCTCTCGCGGAGGCCGAGACCCTCATTGCCAACCTCGACCAACTCAGTGGCGAGGCGCCTGACTCCAAGCGTCGTGCAGGGGCGTTCGAGCCCGCAGAGGCCATCAAGCTCGTCCCGGTCGACCCCGCCTACCCCGACGACCGGGTGCTGAGGATCAGCGCCACCCTCGACATTAAATAGGAGGCCGTGCTCTTCGACTTCCTCCGTGTGAATGCCGACATGTTCACATGGAGTACCTCGGACATGCCGGGCATACCGAGGGAGGTCGTCGAGCACGCCTTGGACATCTGGGCCGGCTCTAGACCGGTGAAGCAACGCCTGCACCGATTCGACGAGGAAAAGCGTAGGGCCATCGACGAGGAGGTGCAGAAACTCTTGGCGGCCGGGTTCATCAAGGAAGTATCCCACGCAGAGTGGTTGGCTAACCCCGTGTTAGTTAGGAAGAAAAATGGGAAATGGAGGATGTGTGTAGACTACACCGGTTTGAATAAAGCCTGTCCAAAAGTCCCCTTCCCATTACCCCAAATCGATCAGATCGTTGACTCCACTGCGGGGTGCGAGACCCTATCTTTCCTTGATGCGTATTCTGGTTATCATCAAATCAAGATGAAAGAGTCCGACCAGCTTGCGACTTCTTTCATCACCCCATTCGGCATGTACTGCTACGTGACTATGCCTTTTGGCCTCAGAAACACGGGGGCCACGTACCAGCGGTGCATGACCCAGGTCTTTGGCAACCACATTGGGCGAACTGTCGAGGCCTATGTGGATGACATCATGGTCAAGTCTAGAAAGGCCAAGGATCTCATCAATGACTTGAAGATAGCCTTCAAATGCCTTAGAGAGAAGGGCATCAAGCTCAATCCCGAGAAGTGTGTGTTCGGGGTCCTCCGAGGCATGCTCTTGGGATTCATAGTCTTGGAGCGCGGCATCAAAGCCAACCCAGAGAAGGTCTTGGCCGTAACCAGCATGGGACCAATCAGAGACCTCAAGGGAGTGCAGAGGGTCATGGGATGCCTTGCGGCCCTGAGCCGCTTCATCTCGCGCCTCGGTGAAAAGGGCTTGCCTCTGTATCGCCTCTTGAGAAAATCCGAACGCTTTTTTTGGACCCCCGAGGCCAAAGAAGCCCTCGCCAAGCTTAAAGCACTGCTCACTAATCCTCCTATCCTGGTACCCCCGGCCAGGGACGAGACCCTCTTACTCTACATCACCGCAATGACCCAAGTGGTCAGCGCTGCCATAGTAGTAGAAAGGCAGGAAGAGGGGCATGCTCTACCCACCCAATGACCTATTTACTTCATCAGCGAAGTGCTCTCCGAGACCAAAACACACTACCCCCACATCCAGAAGCTGGTCTACGCCGTAGTCCTGGCCCGGCGCAAGCTGCGTCACTACTTCGAGTCCCACCCAGTAACCATGGTATCGTCTTTCCCCTTGGGAGAGATAGTCCATAACCGGGAAGCCTCAGGCAGGATAGCCAAGTGGGCCGTCGAGCTTATGGGGGAAGCCTTGACTTTTGCGCCTCGGAAAGCGATTAAGTCTCAGGTCTTGGCCGATTTTGTGGCTAAGTGGACCGACACCCAATTACCACCTGCTCAAGTCCAGACAGAATGCTGGACCATGTACTTTGACGGGTCCCTGACAAAAACCGGGGCAGGCGCGGGTCTCCTCTTTATCTCGCCCCTCGGAGTACACATGCGCTACATGGTGCGGCTCCACTTCACCGCCTCCAACAACGTGGTCGAGTACGAGGCCCTCGTCAACGGCTTGCAAGTCGCCATCGAACTTGGGGTACGACGTCTCGACGTCCGGGGCGACTCATAGCTCATCGTCGATCAAGTCATGAAGGAATCAAACTGCCTCAACCCCAAAATGGAGGCGTACTACCAGTTGGTACGTCGCCTAGAAGACAAGTTCGACGGTCTCAAACTAAACCACATCGCGCGGAAGTACAACGAGGCCGCTGATGAACTAGCAAAGATGGCCTCGGCACGGGCTCCGGTCCCCCCGAACGTCTTCGCCAAGGACCTCTACAAACCTTCCATTGACCACATCGTGGTGGCAGAGGAGGGCCCACCTGTCGAACCCACGACGGGGCTCGACGCCCCCTCCGCTGCCCAGACTCTCTCGACCAAGCCCGAGGTCATGGAAGTCAACACCGAGCCTCCCCAGACCGACCAGGACGCGGACTGGCGAATCCCGTTCCTTGATTGGCTTGATCAGGGGGAGCTTCCTAGTGATAGGACCGAAGCCCGACGGCTTGCGCGCCGAGCCAAGACTTACGTCCTCTGCAATGACGAATTGTACAGGCGAAGTCCCTCCGGTGTCCTCCAACGATGCATCACCACCGAGGTAGGCCGAGCCCTGCTTTGGGACTTACACGTAGGGGCCTACGGGCACCATGCGGCGCCTCGGATGCTCGTAGGAAATGCTTTTCGCCAAGGGTTCTACTAGCCAACGGCGGTCGCCGACGCCACCAAGCTAGTACGCTCCTGCGAAGGATGCCAGTACTATGCTCGGCAGACACATCTCCCAGCCCTGGCCCTCCAAACCATCCCCATCACGTGGCCGTTCGCCGTATGGGGGCTCGACATGGTCAGGCCTCTGCAAAAGGCCCCCGGGGGCCACACCCATCTACTGGTATCAATCGACAAGTTCTCCAAATGGATCGAGGCTTGTCCGATCAATTGAATCAAATTCAAGCAAGCAGTGCTATTCTTCACTGACATTATCCACAAGTTTAGGGTTCCTAACACCATCATCACCGACAACGGGACACAGTTCATCGGCAAAAAATTCTTGACGTTCTGTGACGACCACCACATCCGTGTGGCCTGGTCGGCCGTAGGACACCCAAGGACCAACGGCCAAGTAGAACGTGCCAACGGCATGATCCTACAAGGCCTCAAGCCAAGAATTTACAACCGGTTGAAGGAGTTTGGCAAGAAATGGCTCGCCAAACTCCCATCGGTCATCTGGAGCCTGAGGAACACTCCAAGCCGAGCCACGGGGTTCACGCCTTTCTTCCTGGTCTATGGGGCCGAGGCCATCCTCCCCACCGACTTGGAATATGGCTCCCCAAGGCTACAGGCCTATAACGAACAAAGTAACCGCACCACCCGAGAGGACGCCCTCGACCAACTGGAGGAAGCCCAAGACATCACACTGCTACACTCGGCTAAATACCAGCAAACCCTACGATGCTATCAGGCCCGGCGCATCCGAAGCTGAGACTTGAAGGTAGGCGACCTGGTGTTGAGGCTGGCGCAGAGCAACAAGGGTTGCCACAAGCTGACCCCGCCATGAGAAGGACCATACATCATCGCCCAAGCGCTGAAGCCTGGGACCTACAAGCTAGCCAACGAGAAGGGCCAAATCTTCACCAACGCTTGGAATATAGAACAGCTACGTCGCTTTTACCCTTAAAATTCCAAGCATTGTATATATGTTGTTTCCTAGAATACAATCGAAAAGCGTTCTTTAGTTGTTTTAATTTTCCGAGAAACCCCCCAGCCCATCGTGGGTCTCGGCATTATGATGAAACTGTAAGGGAGACTCGGCTCTGCCTCCGCAGAACCGAATCTCCCTCGGGGGCTAGATGGGGGATTCCCCCTAAGTCCCACGCACCATTTTTAGTTGTTTTTTGACAAAATTCCTACGCCAAACCCTCTAGCACGCTCTGACGAATCGGTTGCGGAAAACCCAAGGACCAAAAGCCCGTCTCAAGGCCAGAAGGCCGGTAGAGTTGCGAGACGGCCTAAGCCTCCGGGCTATGGCGCTCCCTCACCACCTTTTTGCCTAGAGGATGGCTTAGGCTCCAAGGAGGTTTTTGCAAAGAAATTAGATCGGAGATAGCAAGAGGGCAGAGGCTCAGAGATACAAGACAAGCGATTAAAGAAACACGAGTACTTTAAAAAGAAAGGCCTCGACGGCCACAAGCGTTATGATACAAATTTAATCCCTACTCTATTTACATGGCCGCTTGGGCCCAGGTCAAGGCTTAGGACCTCCGGCATCGGCAGACGGCGGGGGAGGGACCACCTCCTCTTCAAACAATGTTGCCAGCGCGGTGCCAGGGCCTTCCGCCGCCTCCAACAGCTTCGTCACCACCTCGTCGGCCTCATCGTCATCATCGGGCAAGACGTAGCCATCGCTGATGGCTTGAAGGTCAACACCAACGTAGTGCGAGGCGATGACAGCCAGTGCACGCTTGACGCCCGTATGCAGCGCTCCTCGGAGCCGCTCACGCACTTGACCGCTCAGCGCAATCAGACGGCTCCCAAGGGAGCTGCCTGACTGAACCCCCTCGACCACCAGGGCCTCGCAGGCGGCGCGGGCAGCACTCTTCAGCGCCTCGTGCTCCCTGATCTCAGTCTCGAGCACCGTCTGCACCGCGCTGGAAGCCTCGGCTGCCCGGGTAACCTCCGCCTCCGACTCTGCACCATAGAAAATGGAATGAGGTTGAGCGAGGGGAAAAAACAACCTAAATAGGGGCAGAAGCCTACGGAACTCACCCTTGGCCTTAAGCTCCCAGTGTCGGGCCTCGACCCGAAAGGCCTCGGCTTTCTCCTTCAGACGCTGAGCCTCGACTCTAGAAGCCTCGGCTGCCCTAGAAGCTTCACTCCCCAGCTCTGCGTCACACCAGGAAGTTAGGGAGCGAACATAAGGAAAAGAAAATAAAATGAGGGGACTAGGACTCACCCTCGGCCTTTCCCCTCCAAACCACAGTCTCGATTCATGAGGCCTCAGCCGCTATAAGGGCCTCATCCAAAGCGCCTTTTGATAGCTGGTGCACACTCTATTCCGCTCCTAGCTGCCCAGCAAGAGCCTTGCCCGAGGCCGTGGCTTCTTCGGCCCAAGACCTGAAGGCATCTCGATCATTGGCCACGCGGGTGAGTTCCTCCTCCAACTCCTTGACCCACGCCACTAGAGGGGCGAGCTGCTCCTGAGCTGTGGCCGCCTCGACCTTCGCGTCGGCACAACGAAGGCGGAGGTCCTCCACCTCTGCGCTACGCGCCGATAGGAGCTCGTTGGCGCCTACAAGAAGGCCCTTCTGCCGCTGGAGCTGGTCCCAGATGTCCCTCTCCCATCAGAGAAAGACCGACTTCCCAAGAGACCGGGTCTCGAGCTCCTAGGGAAACAGAACATGGGTCAATCCTTGCAAAGAAAACTCAAAAAAAGATCACCACATAAGAGAAGAAAGCACGAACTTGGGCGACTCCGGGCAGATCGTTGGCCACCACGGACAGAGCCGTCCGTAATGACCGCTCCACCAGCTGGCGGTACTGCTCAAACGTGTCCCAGCGGCCGCCCTCGGCTGCGTCCTCGAGGGCAAACAGAGGCTCCGCCCCAGGGTCGTCCCGGCTCTGCCATAGGACACGCGGGTGATCCCACCCACGGGGCTTAGGACGTACTCGTGCGAGGGCCGAGCTTCCCTCGCCCGGGGTTGGAACCGGCTGCTCCACGACACCGGCCACCTCGGCGCCGGCCATCTCCTACGCCCAGGAAGTATCGTCGGAGGAGATCGGAAGGACCTCCACCTCCCGGGCGCTTTCCCGCAACAATGGCGGGCCTTGAACCAAGGGTGCCACCGAGGCCTCCGCCGCCTTCACCTCCACTTCCTGGGCCGGCAGCCTCGCCACGATCACGTCGGCCTCGGTGGTCCCGAGGGCTCTGGCCTCCGCCATCGTGGCCTCGGTGGTCTCGGGGGCTCCGGCCTCCGCCGTCATGGCCTCGGTGGTCTCGAGGGCTCCGGCCTCCGCCGTCGTGGCCTCGGTGGTCGCGGGGGCTCCGGCCTCCGCCATCGTCGCCTCGGTGGTTGCGAGGGCTCCGGTTCCCGCCGCAGCGGCCTCGATGGTCCTGGGCACCGCGGCCTCCGTCGTCTCGGCCTGTGAAACCCCGAGGACCTTAATCCCGGTGGTCTCGACGGCCAAGGGAACCTCGGCCGCATCAGACCCACAGGCCTCACCATCGCGGGGCGGGGGCACTCCCTCCCCCGCCTGTGTTAGGGCCGCCTCGGCAGCCCCTCCTTGGGTGGCCGGCTCCTTTGGGTCGACCCTCGCCGATGCCGCGCCACGTTGCAGGGCGGCTTGTGCCTCCGCCACCCAGTGGGTGGTGGAGTCGGGGTTAACCTTGAGCGCTTTTAGGGGCGCCAAGGTAGGTACCTCCGCATGTCGCTTTCGACTAACGACAAAATGTTTACAGGGTCAGCACAAGACAAAAGAATGAACAGAAAGCACTGTGACCCCACCAAAAATACACCTACCTCAAGCGGGGCGGCAACCGCTTCGCCACGGCGACCCTTGTTCGCAAGGGCGGTGGCGGTGGCAGAGGTAGGGCCTCCATGTTTATCGGCGCGCGATTGGTCCTCAACGGACCTCAGCGCCCCCTCGGTCCTCTGCGGGGGCAGTTGTGTTGCCTTTGCCGCCACTTGCTCCACCGCCGCCACCAAGCCCACCGGGCTGACGGCGCGTTTGCCCAACGCCCGCGCCACGGGCGTGTCGGCCTCGGCCCCGGAGCGGGCAATTGCTGACCCCGGGTCAGCTCCTTCTCCTCCTCCCAGGAGTGCCGGGCTGCTTGCCAACGCCCCGGGCACCACCTCCCCTACGTCAGGGAGATGGTCCAGGGGACCCCGCCCCATCTCGTCCTCGTCATCCCCGTCCAAGGCATCCGTCGATATCGACGGCAACGGGGACTCCTCCAACGGGAGGCCATCTTTCCTTTGTTGACGGCGGCACTTGTCTAGTTCCTCGCGCGCGAGGATCTTCTTCGTGCGCTTCGCCGCCTTGGCGTCCTTCCGTTTTTTCTGCGTCTCGGCGTGCGCCCGGTTGATCGCCCGCCGCCTCGCATCCTCAGGAACAGGCGGTGGAGAGGCACGCACGTCCCTCATCCCCTGTAGGAATAGCAAACGCGCATAAGGGAACGAGAAGTAAGGAGAAACGGAGAAGGCTCGGGGGCTGCAGCGGCGCGCGACTTACCAGCGAGAGGAACCCCCGCGACGGGCGCATCGCGATGGGGGTTAGGTTGCCGCCCCTCAGCTTCGCCTCCACCGTCTCCCCCACCCGACAAAGAATTTCCTCGTCGGAAAGGGCAGAGGAAGACATCCGGATGCCCTCATTTGGCTCACCCGGCCTCATCTCGAACAGGCGCCGCCGCCGAGCCATCAGCGGCAGCACCCTCCGGTGGTGGAAGGCAGCCACGACCATGGCCGCGGTAAGGCCACGGCCCCGTAGCCTCTCTAGCCCCTCCAGAAGCGACTGCAGCTTGGGCTGATCCTCCCTTGGGATGCCGTACTTCCACCTCTCCGGGCAACTCCCCACGATCTGCCTAGTGTAGGGGGGAAGTCCTCCGTCGTCATTGTGAAGATAAAACCAGCTCATGTACCATCGACGATTGGATGACACGAGCTGGGCCGGGATGTAGAGGTGCTGGCGGTCCTGACGCACTTGGAGAGTGCAGCCGCCGACCCTCACCGCCTTCCTCATGCCTGATGTGCCCGTTGGCTTAGTGGTGTGCCCCGCCCAGAAGAGATGAAGCCACAACTCCCAATGGGGAGCAATCCCCAAGTACCCCTCGTAGACAGCGACGAAGATGGCCGCCTACGCGATAGAGTTGGGGTTGAAGTTATGGAGCTCCACGCTATAGTAGTGCGGGAGCGCCAGCATGAGCCGGTCCGCCGGAACGCCGAGGCTGCGCTCGTGAAAGGATACGAAGCTCACGACGTAGCCGTCGCGAGGCCTCAGCTCCGGCTCGCCCGACGGGGCGATCCACTCCGGCCTGTTGGGGTCCGTCACCGGGCGAAGGAGTCTGCTGTCGACGAGCGACTAGAGCATCTCCACGGTGACGTTGGATGGGTCCCAAGGGTCCGCCTCGATGACAACGATGTCTCCGGCCATGAGTACGGTGGAGGGTTCGGATGCGGTGGTGACTCTCTCTCTCTCTCTCTCTGGCTCGCCTTTCTCCCTTCTTCTTCCCAGCGCCCGCTGCACTAGCGACGGCTCGATGGGGGCAGAACTAACGCAGGAAAGGTAAGGTGAGGAGGGGCGAGGTTCATTGCGTATTTATACAAGGTAAAGGCAAAATGGACGGGCGATGAAATCGGGGAAGTTTCCCCTGGATCCGGCGCGGTTAACCCCGATCCGATATTACTGCCCACGTGCCCACCTTTTTTCTCATTAATTACAGGAACAATTATGTCCCATCCACCACGTCGCGCCCGACTGCTGTGGTAGCAGGCGTCGTTCCATCTACCCATAAAATCGCCTCAAAAGGCGCGCCAACCGTTGCCGAGGCGATGGGGAAGATATCCCCCCACCCTATTCCTTTCAGATGAAGGAACCGGGCTCTGAGCCTATTACGGTCTAGGGGTTCGAAGGTTGGGCCCCTAGGGGTTTCGACAGCCACCCTAGGACAACAGAGTCAGGGACGACCACGGGCGAGCCCACATGGGGCTGAGGCCCAAGCAAGCGAAATGCTTGGGACGCCCTAAGTCGTGTCCGAGACCGACAGGGAGGTCTCCGAATGGGATCCCACCGTAGGGAGGCACCGAGCCACCGAGGCCCAGCGAACGGCCTCAGCACCCACTAGAGAAACCCTCCGGTACTCTTGGAGTGCGTCTCTGGACCGCTAGCCGTCCCCTAGCGAACGGGGCATGGGCCTCCACTTAGACTTACCCAATAACAGCTCATCGGAAGTGCCAACGCTCGTGCCCATCGAGGGCAGCCTGGCACGTTCCACCCCTCCTTCTGAGCAAAAAGGAAGCGTGAGGGTCGTACAAAAAGCTAGGGGAGCCCCTGACGGACCTCTTACTCCGCGCAGAGGCTAGGGGACTCTTCCTACAACCTTGCCGAGACCTAGCGACCCTGGCTCGCACTCGAGGGGGCTCGGCAAAACAACCCCTCATTCCGAGCGAAAAGGAAGCGCGAGGGTCGTACAAAAAGCCAGGGGAGCTCCCGACAGCCCTCTCGCTCCATGCAGAGGCTAGGGAGCCCTTCCTGCAGATATGCCGAGACCCTGCGACCCAGGCTTGCGCCCAGAGGGGCCTCGGCAAACAAACCCTCACACGCGAGGGGCGTACAAAAAGCCAGGGGAACTCCCAACGGCCCTCTCGCTCCGTGCAGAGGCTAGGGGGCTCTTTCTGCAACCTTGTCGAGACCCAGCGGCCCAGGCTCGCACCCGAATGGGCTCGGCAAACAACCCCTTTGTCCAAACGAAAAGGATATGTGAGGGTCGAACAAAAAAGCCAGGGGGACCCCTGACCGCCCTCTCGCTCCGGGCGGAGGCTCGAGGGTTCCTCCTGCACCCAAGACAAAGACAAACGACCTAAGCCCACGCTAGAAGTTTCGTTGCAAACACGATAAAGGGCACCGAGCCCGTTACGGTCTAGGGGTTCGAAGGCTGGGCCCCCTAAGGTTTTGACAGCCGCCCCAGGGCAACAGAGTCAGGGACGACTATGGACGAGCCCACGTATGGCCAAGGCCCGAGCAAACGATTGCTCGGGGCATCCTAAGTCGTGTCCGAGACCGGCAGGGAGGTCTCCGAATGGGATCCCACCGTAGGGAGGCATGGAGCCACCGAGGCCCTGCGAACAGCCTCGGCACCCACTAGAGAAACCATTCGGTACTCTTGGAGTGCATCTCTGGACTGCTAGCCGTCCCCTAGCGAACGGGGCACGGGCCTCCACTCGGACTTACCCGATAACAGCTCACCGGAAGTGCCACCGCTCTTGCCCACCGAGGGTAGCCTGGCACATTCCACCCCTCCTTCCAAGCGAAAAGGAAGCATGAGGGTCGCGCAAAAAGTCATGGGCACCCCTGATCGCCCTCTTGCTTGATGCAAAGGCTCGGGGGCTCTCCCTGCAAACTTGCCGAAACCCCGCAACCCGAACTCGCACTTGTGGGCTCGGCAAATACGATAAATACTCCTCACTCAAACACGAAAAAGCCCCTGGAGGAGTAAAATCCACTCCTCCAGGGCCTCGGGGGCTACACCCGGCGGGTGCGCTCGCGCGCACCCGCCGCAACCTCAAGAAGCGAGATATAATCCCTATAGGAGCGGCTGCAAGCCAAATCTCGACAAACCCTTAGGGAGAGTGCACGCACTCCCCCTAAGGCTCGGGGGCTACTGTCGGGTACCATAAAACGGGGTACCCCGAGCGTACATCGAAACGGGGTACCATAAAACGGGGGACCTACAATTTATAACGTAGTACTCCGTATTTTATAAGGCTTGTAGTCACATTGAGACATAACGATATTACTCCAGTTATTCATTCTGCTGTTCTCACCTCTGCTGGACGGGTGCTGCAACATCGTCGTTGCATATTCTGTTATCCAGCTTGGTGCTTGTAAATTTAGTTGCTTGAAATTCTGGACACCAATGTACATTCCCTGATTGCTGTCTTTGAAGCTGGATGAGGTGCTATTTTGCCATCAAAGTGCATCATGTGTCTGCCTTGTACTCCCTCCGTTCAAATTGTAAGTCGTTTTGACTTCTAAACATACAGCCTGTTTGGTTGGGCTTATACGATCGTATATTATAAGCTGGAATAATATTTTTCACTCACACCAAACCAGCTAGCAGTAAATAATCCACGCTCGTTTACGACGAAACGAACATGCTGATAGCTTTTTATTACGTACCTAGACTTCACATAAAATACTATCTATCTAGAAAAAAACAAGAATAACTTATAATTTAGAAGGGGTAGTAATATTCTAGAGACATAAAAGTACATATTCTCCTATCGTTGAAATTTTAAGTTATTTTACTTTTGTCATAAGTGAAATTTGTTTAATTTTAACTAAATATAAAGAAAAAATATATTAACACTTACAATATTAAAAAATGCAATCAAATATGTTTTAATGGTGTATCTGATAAATCTTGTTTGATGCTTGTGTATTCTTTTATAAGTTTAGTTAAAGACTTAAAGTTAGAGCAATTCTTTTTTTTTTTTGATCAGTACAATTTTGATGATGCACACGATCCACAAACTCCACAGGCACACATGCATGTGCATCCCTATATAAAAAAAGAGATTGAAAAGCTCTGTCGCCTCCCCTGCGTGGAAAACACAGTTTTATCGGCTTATTGGGTCTAGTCTCTTTGTACGAGAAACTAGACCGGTTATAAAAGTTTGTAGTCCTATACGGCACCAATAGAAGACGCGCCAACGCGCGATTACTTCATTTGGTTAAAGTAATTGAGCCGAAATCTCTCGCTCGGCCTCGATGACCACCGTTCCACCATCTTAAAACTTTCAAAAAAGAAAGTTCCATGAGCTTATTATTGGCATTTCGTACCGCATCCCCTTGTGACCACAGGTACGAACCTCACCGTCCCTGTTTCAAACAATTGCTACTTCGGGCGCCCTCCGCAGAACCGAGGCGAACGGGGAACAGGGACCCCCAAAACAATTTCAAACCTCGCGTCGGCTGCCGCCGAGCCCATTTCAAACCAAGAAAACCCCCAAGCGCAAGCGCACCGAGGAAGCAGCCAGCGGTGGTCCCTTTCCCCACTCCAGTCTCCAGACCTCCACTCCAAAGCGGAGCAGCGAGCAAACCCAAGCACCCGCCCAATCCGATTCCGTCCTTCTCATCCCGCCCGGCCTCCGCGGAGAGATCTGGCGGCGGCCATGCCACTGGACGACGGCGCGGCGGCGATGGTGGCGGGGGACTTCGCGCTGCCGGACGAGCTCCTGGCGGCGCTGCCGCGGGACCCCTACGAGCAGCTGGATCTGGCGCGCCGCATCACCGCGCTGGCGGTGGCGGGGCGGGTGTCCGGGCTGGAGCGGGAGGCGGGGCGCCTGCGGGCGGAGGCCGCGGCCAAGGACCGCGAGAACGCCGAGCTCCGGGAGCGGGTGGCGCTGCTCGACACCGCGCTGCAGGAGACCAACGCCACGCTCCGCGCCGCGCTCGAGGACAATGTGGGTCGTGGCGTGCCCGGTGCTGCTGGCCCCGCTCAATCTGTTCGCATTTGGCTTCTGCGTGCGTTTGGGTTTCTGAACTTGGTGCTTGCAACGTTGTGGGTGCAGATTAAGCTCAGCAAGGAGCGGGACTCGCTGGCGCAGACGTCCAAGAAGCTAGCACGCGACCTGCAGAAGGTTCCCCCCGTCGACCTATCCTTCTCCTTGAGCATACATATTTGTAGGTGTAGTGCTGTGTTACTGTGTAGCTAGGATTGAAAATTCACGTATATTAGGAAAGTTATTAACCAAAGAGATTTGAACGGTTGGGTAAGGGGAACAATTGGACAATCTATTTGGACCATTTATTAGTACAGTATACATTTTGAGATCACCATGAGTGAGCTGGGTTGTCATTTCTTAGGCTGCAAGTGCCACTGATATTCATGAGAAGGATGTTATTCAGATGTTCAGTATCATCATAAGTAAACAAATCGTAGCAAATCAAGGATGTTTTCATTGATCTGTAGCCACTGTAAATGGCAAGTAAAAAGTGGAAAACAACTGGGATTCAACCAATCCACACCCACGATCATTGGCTTATATGGGCCCCAACAATAAGGCACATCAGGGACACAATCTTTATTTACCACATGTGGGCCGCTTCATGTTCCCAATGCACGGTTTCTAAATATGATTCTTACAACTGATTAGTTTTCTTGCATAGCTGATTGAACTTTCCTTTTTTTTCCCATGAATATATCTCTGTTCCTTGGATGCCTTTTGTTTAATCTCTCTCTTTCCTTACACGAACGTGCATAAATATCTCTGATTAGATCATCCTCTTGATTGATTTCCTTATATAGCTTTGTTTATTTTTGCAATTGATTTCCTTATATAGCTGATGGACTTCATTCGCTGCTAGTGCGCAATAAGAGTGAAACAAATCTAAGGAGTGAAACAAATTTTGCCTCTTTTTTCTCTCTTCCTTATTTGAAGGACAAAAATGAACTTTTTTCTTATGCTCTATAAGGAGCAAGCCAAATGGCATTTCAGATTATCAGCCACACTTGTCTATCTTTTCGTGCAGCTTGGGGTGGTCATCTGTTGTTGGTCTTTGTCTTTTCCCTTTGTGTCTTGTAATAAAATTTATGTCAAGATTCTTGCCGTCCTTTCAAAAGAAAAAGAAAATCCACTCTCTCTTTCCCTAACCTTTTTATTTGACAACATACTGATATATTTTCTCTATTCTCAGCTGGAGTCATTCAAGAGGCATCTGATGCAGTCATTGCGTGATGATAGTTCATCAGTATGTTCATCTATGTACCCAGTATATCATGCTATTTATTTGTGTTTGCTAATTTATTGCGAGGGTTGAGGTTGACTGTTCACCCTTAATTGTTTGCTGAATCCTTCTCAAGCAGCCACAGGAAACAGTCGACATTACAACTTGTGATCAGTCAATAGCATCAAAAGCATCGTCCAGTGGAGGTTAGATGTACTTGAAAAATTTTCATTTCTATTGATCACCAAAAGTATCCAACACTTCCTATAAAAAGTATCCAACACTGATCCGTAACTAATATTTTGTTTTGAATGCTGAAGATGGTGGATCTGTCAGCCACCCTACAACAAATGTATTTAGGGAATCTTTGGATGCTGGAAGCACAAACCGAGATGGTATTGTTAGCTTATCATTTGTTATTCATCTTGATATCCATCAGGATGGCAACATAAGTTTCAACCGTTTGCTGTGTTGAAAAAATCTATTAGGTACTGCAACAAGACCTCCGATCCAAAAATATGCCCTCTCATCGCACATCACTCCTCGCCTTACCCCAGAGGCCACTCCTAAAATAATGTCCACTTCTGCTTCTCCAAGGCGAATGTCTACCACAGCAACACCGAAGTTGATGTCTGGTGCTACCTCACCAACAAAATCTCGAATTGAAGCTCACATGTCAATGACACCATGGTATCCATCAAGCAAGCAATCCTCCGCAGCTAACTCACCTCCACGAGGACGTTCAAACCCAGGTTTGTAAAGTTGTATTTCCATTTGGAACTACAATGGCCCTGTTCGCTGGTTGGTTTTAGCCAGGGCTTATCAGCCATGATACAGTGTTTTTCTCTCACAACAAACCAGCACTAGTCGGGCTTATCAGCCCAGAAACCAACCAACGAACAGGCTGAATGTTACATGGATAGAATAAATACAGCTGATGCTGGGTTTTTCAGGTCGCACTCCTCGAATTGATGGAAAGGAATTTTTTCGTCAAGCCAGGTCTGTTGATGTCTGAACCTCTTTTCTAAACCATCATTGAATTAGATGGATGATGTCATGATTAACAAAATTTCATTACCATTTATAGGAGTCGTCTATCCTACGAACAATTTGGAGCATTCTTAGCCAACATCAAAGAGCTCAATGCCCATAAGCAGTCACGTGAGGTTGGTAATTTTGGTCCATCTGCTAATTTTTTAATTGATTACATGCCTGAGTCATAACACAACCACATAACTGTTGATGTTTTGCTAATTTTCTAATTGAATACCTGTCTGAGACATAACATAACCACATAACTGTTGATGTTTTGCTAATTTTTTAATTGAATACCTGTCTGAGTCATAACACAATCACATAACTGTTCATGTTCACATTTTAAACCAGGAAACTCTCAAGAAAGCTGAAGAGATCTTTGGTCCAGACAACAAAGATCTTTATCTATCTTTCCAAGGCTTGCTAAACCGTAGCATGCCATAGGCTTCATGTGTCTCTTTGTAAGTTCCGCTATCCAACGTCAGAGTTCCCCTGCTCATGATTTAGTTACTGCAAAGCTAATAAGATACACAATTTGTTGTTGGGTTTGCAGATAAACGAAGTTGCTGCATTAGCAACTTATTGCCATCTAGCTGTGGATTTCAAGGTCCAGTTGCAAGTTTTGGCCCCATAATCCACATTAGGTGGAAGTTTGGAACGATCGGACCTCTCAACAACTGAGCATGCAAGTTTTGCTTCTGTAAGTGGTGCACTGCCTAAATTAGGATGCAGTCTGTCATGGTGCCCATCCTTGTAAAACCGTGAAACAGACAAACTTGAGAGTAAAATTTCATTTCATCCCCAACTGGGACAAACCAGTAGCTGCATCTTATTCTGGTAATCTCAAGCTAACTTTTTTTTTTCGTTTTGCTCTTGTTGTACTGAGGTTTTTCTCTGAAATTATTTTCGCAGCTGAATAAAAGTTGGCACATAACATAATTCCAAAAACACTGGCATGGGAAATTCCAGTAAACACTTGGACAAACATAGTTAAAAGTTATCTGCATTTCCATAGCAGAGTTCACCTGTTTTACTAGGCAGATGCTAAGAGCAAGAGAAAGGTTCTTGCCATGCATAGCATGATGCACACCAATATCTGTAACAATGTTCCACCTTCTCATGGAAGGACAGCCAAAAAAACAAGCCCTGGACATACTGCTAGAAGGTATAGGAGAAGGCCTCTACGTACGCTCACCTTCCTCCTAGTGTCACGCCACGCTGTTACAGCTCGCGCACACCATATACCTGAACCTGATGATATTACATATAGTATATACCAACTACCATACCACCATCTGTGACTCAAAAACAGCACCTGATCGATCACACGACTAAATCAGCTAAAACAACCTAGATTGAGTGCATGGCCTGTTCGGCAGGCCGTAAACGATCGTGGATTATAAGCTGGAACAATATTTTTCTCTCACACAAGACCAGCAAGCCAGCCAACAGTAAATAATCCATGATCCAGCCGAACAGGCTGCGTCGGTCAGCAGCCTCCATCCTGATCCTAGCTAGCTAGTAGGACCAGAAGTGGGCGTCGTCCATGCTGGGCTGGTCCACGACCATGTCCAGCAGCTCCGGCGTGGCCTTGCAGTGCGCCTCGGGCTCCGCCGTCTTGGGCGAGGACATGGACGACGGCGAGCCGGTGTAGCTGCTGCCCCCGCCGCCGCCGCCGTTGGCCCTGCTGGCCGCCTTGAGCCGGTGCAGGATGTAGTCGTTGCTCATCTTGAGCCTGACCATCTCGGCCTGCGCCAGCGCCAGCTGTGCCTGGAGCGCCTCCACCTGCTGCTGCAGCGACGAGATGGCGCCCACGCAGCCGTACACCGGGTCCCTGACGCGCGCGTTGGCCTCGTACACCAGGCTGCTCACCGCGTCCCCTCGGTGCTGCCCCGGGATCTCCTGCACTTGCCACCACCAGAGAGCATGAGTAATTGAGTATGCAACGACAGTGCATGTTCATTCTCATGGACATGGATCGTTTGCACTCCAAGAAGATACAAATGACAAGATACGTAGAAATGTATAGTAGAACGAGACACATTTTGCAGACATGACAAAGAGACACTGATCGAGTGCCTAGCTAGGAAACTGCTAGTGCTATCAGATTAGGAACAATGCAACCAGCCAGTAATAATAGATGCTAGAGCTCTAGATGATAATATAACTGGTTATTGGAGTTCTTGTTCCAAGAAAAAGAAAAGAAAAGAAAAGATGAGAGAAAAGATCGACAACATGTCTGCGTGTTTGGTGCAGCCGAAAGCTTCTTTTTCGGACACCATGTGCAATCCATGCCTGAAGATGGCGACGGCCGTAGGTAGACACACCGGAGTCAGTACTACACTGCTGCCGACGGCTCGACACATGGGGAGATCTTTGAATTCGAAGATACGGTCAAGAGCACGCAGGGACAAAGTCCCTGTCGATTCTAATAAATTTGTACCAAATTAGATAGATACTTCCTGGGGCCCTGGGGCCTGCCTGGGCACATGCTGATGAAAACGCAGCAAAGCTGATCTTTTCATTTGGTTTGGTTTGTTGCTGCACTGCTCTGCTCTGCTCATGATTGGATTGGATAGGATGGCTGACTGCCTGACGGCCCTCCCTGTGTGCAGTGAAAGTGAGACACTGTTTGCCCATGCCTTGTCGAGTTCATGATTACCAAGAGCCGGATTAGAATCCTGACACAGTAATAACTGAGGAGCCGGATCAGTAAACTCTTACTATAACATGGTTTTGTATGTGCCTAAGAAAGAACTGTTAAGCTCTAGGGAACTGACTGTTGAGGCATGCAGTGCAGCAGAAGATCAGTCAAGAGCAACAAAGCTGGAGGAAAGTGGATCACGCTTCGGGATCAAGACTCGGTGTATGTAGGGCTATAGGTACGGTACTGCCCTGTTCGCTGCGCTGATATGCCATTGAAAAATATTGTTCATTAGTTGAAAAGGTACTGCTAAGCGAACAGGGCCTCGAAGGTAGCTAAAGCAGAATGATCCCTAAAAGTGTGGGCAGTAGGTAGGATCGGAGAACACTTTGTCAATAAGATATATAATAGTGTGTAAAGCTTGCTACTTTTGGCAAAGCAGTATACCTGAGACACAGACAGACAGTCTTTGTGTCTGACTGTCATCACACAAGTAACGCTCGCTCCAACTATCCTCCTCTACAATACACATCTATATACAAATTGGAGAGAGAAAATCTAGTATAGACAACGGAAGCAA
This sequence comes from Miscanthus floridulus, assembly GCF_019320115.1. NCBI lineage: Eukaryota > Viridiplantae > Streptophyta > Magnoliopsida > Poales > Poaceae > Miscanthus > Miscanthus floridulus. Next base: position 37,898,073 of record NC_089581.1, read on the forward strand.
ATATGGTTTTGGTGCTATTCGTTTGTCTTATGAGCCGCGGTGTTTTTCTCTGGCAAAAAAATCAGCGAACAGTTCAGCTATGTCTTTTCAGTAAAGCGAGAAGGGCCAAAACCATATTATGTAACTGAAGCATCGGCACAAGGAGAAGTAACTGTGCAGTGCAGGCATATGTGAGGTGAGGTGATCTGGCGCTGCCGGCGATCTCGATCTTCTAGAAGCAACCAGCAACATCTTCAGTGCAGAGACGATTATATTTACTCTATATCAGAAACTCAGCAGATGCATCGCTACATGCTAGTGATTTTCACGGCAAAGTAATTAGGCCATGGTGTAGCTCGACGAGAGGGGCAAAGAAAAAGCCCCGTGGGGGGGGGGGGGGGGGGGGGGGGGGGGGTTGAACTACTGGGCATCGACAGCGCGGGAGCAGAGCAACCGAAGACGAAGAGCAGAGCGAGCGGCGGTTGCGCATGGTGCTGTGCTGTACCTGGAGCAGCTTGCTGACATTGCTGGCCCCGAAGACCTTGTGCACGTTGGCGAACTTGTGCGGCTCCCCGGGCGGGAAGTAGGGCGCGAAGACGCAGCCGGCCGCGCACCGGCGCCGCAGCAGCTTGCACGCCGCGCACGGCGCCGCCGAGGCCGCTCCCCCGCCCCCGCCGGCGCCCGCCTTCCCTCCTCCGGCCCCGGCTCCGGGCACCGCCATCACCACCACCACGTCCCTCATCGGCGTGGCGATCGACAGACAGGCGAGCGGGAGTGGGAATGAGAGTGGAGACCTCGGCCGGTGGAGTATATGGCTGTTGCCAAATTGGGCGGCTGGGCCTTGCTTGGGCTTACCTAGGTGGGTGGGACGGCGGACGAGGCAGGAGGCAGGAGGCGGGAGGCAGGCACTGGGCAGAGATAAAAAGCTGGGAAAGCAGAGCTCTGCTCAGGAGAGACTGATGAGAGATGTTGGAAAGGAAAAGGCGGAGGGAGAGAGGACAGTGGGCAGTTGAGCCGTCTGTCGTGCGTGTGAAGGGGAAGGACCGTGAGCAGTGGAAGGGCGGGCAGGCAGACAGACAGAGATCGGGCCGCGGCACGTAGCATGATGCGTGCCCCCTCTCCCTTTGATGATCCACCATTGCATTGCATTGCATCGATCGATTTCCTTCGTCCCGCTGCCTGCCCTACCTTTGACCGATGGATTATGGTTATGGAGCTCCAGCGCTCTCCGGTCTCCACTGATGCGAATGCGATGCAATTATGCAGCGTGACGCATGAAACACAGGGAAAAACTAAAGAGGCGCAAAGCCACGGCACGCATGCTAATTGCGGCCCGGCCCTGCACCGTACGAGGAGTAGAAGCATTTTGCTTGTCGGCCGGCCGAATCATTCGCGCATGATCCACAGCATGCTTCTCTCCTCACAAATAGTTAGTAGTGACTGCAGGTAGGAGCGGTAGAAGTATCATGTGAGCTGTTGTGCAGCAGTGCCGAATGAACGCGCTGATAATTGATCCAAAACCGATGATGATGCGGATAGGTTAGCTTGTCAGCTGATTAACATGTCAAAGCAGATCTATTGTTTATTGTATACGTACTACTGGGTTGGGCAGAGGAGGATGGATCATGGATGGATAGATGGCCATCAACCCGTCGCGTCGTTTCCAGGTCGGTTTCTGTGCGACGGCGAGCGATGTCGTGGTGCCGGTCTGTGTGCGTGCTGGACACTTGGACTAGAGCGGGGGTGGGGACATCTTTTTTGCTCGGTTGGTCCGGCTCCGGCGGTGAATGGACGGACGGACAAGATGGGGCACCGCACCGCACCGCCACCGCCGCAGCGCCTGGCCCTGGGCCTCGCGTGCCTCCTCTAAAAAACGAGGCCCCTTTTTGTCTGTACCGCCGGCGCGCAGCAGTGCCGCAACGCGACCACCGTCATGCGCTTCAGTTCGCTTGGCTTATACAACAAATCAGTCAACGGGCGTGACTTATCAGCCAAAAGAACAGTGCAATGGTCACTTGATTAGCCCGGCACGGTGCACCATCCCCTGCTGTTGCTTGGCCATTTGGCCTTTATTTGCATTTCCGAACGAAGGCCCGGCTAATCCATGTCCCTCCCCGTCCACCTTTTTTTTCCGATAAATCTCTACTGTGCTCGAGTGTTTCTCACGCTTTGGTCACTCGATTTGCTGGCTGTCCATCTGGTGTTGGCAACGGACGTGATCATCCTGTGACCGCGCACACTTCCCACCCATACAACTGGAAAAGGCACTCACGCAGCACGACAGTCCACAGGGATATCACGTTCCATCAGAGCTGACACCCCTGCACCCCACTTACTTTGCATTTATACACGATTTGGCTTCGGCGCCGAATCTCCTCGCGCACTCTTTCTTCCTCGCTTCTCTTTCTTCCATGCGTCCGACCCTGCCCCGGCGTCCGTGCCACCACACCCCGGCACGTCCGCGATCCTGCACCATCTCTTTCTTGCTTAGAGATGGCAACGGCCCCGATAGCCGATACCGACAGGTATTTGATCCGTTACGAAACCGGATAGGATCGTATCTTTATTCGCAGGCATCGAAATAAGTAAGAATCTATCCCCAACGGATATAGCGGATATAAGAACGTTTCCTGTTTACCGGTTCGCGTTACCCGTTGGGAAACCCGACTATTTGAGCTGTCATGCGAGTATTAGGCCCAAAGAAGCTCAATATAGATATTTTGGCTCAAATCTGAATAATCATATATATATAGTTTGTGTGTTCTAGGAACCCTAGTTCAATTTTTCCTCACCATCTCCGCTAGCAGCACAAGCATGCCTGCCTCACGAGCGCTCGTGCCTCTCGCTTTCTCAGTTCGGTCTCTTTGCCACCTTTGCTCGTCCTCCTCGCAACCTCGCTCCTTCTCTTCGGTATCTCCGAGACTCCAACACTTATACCCGGGTGAAGAAGAAACGTCTCCGATTGTAAAGCTGCGCCCTTAAGTGTCCTTGTTTATCGGGTATGCAGTACCCGTCGGGTATCTGTTACCTGACCGATGCCCAACGGGTACGGGGATGGGCAAGAATCTATACCGAGACAATTAATGGGAACGGGAACGAGGACGGGGTGAATTCTCCATAGCGGGGAAGAGAACGTTCCGGCGATACCCGACGGGTACATCCATGTTGCCATCCTTATTCTTGCTTGCCTCTAACCGCACCTCGCCACGCCCGCGCGCGCGCCCCTCCACCCTGCCGTCCCGGCGTCGCCATCGACCAGGCACCGAGCATCCGAGCCGCCACGCCCCTGCTTACTTCTGCCTCCCCATCCATCCACTGCCGGCACGGCCGCTTCGCAGCCAGGGCTGACTGACCGCCGCTGCAACCTTGCACAAATTCATTCGTTAGTTAGTAGTTACATATTACATCTCATTGTAACATATTTTTACTATTCCTATTTGTGTGTAAGTTCTATGTTTAATCGGTGTAAATTGATTTTTTTAATGAGAATGGTGATTTGGATTACTTGAACAGTTTTGTGATCTTTGTTTATGTATGATTTATTACTTTGATCTTCTTCTAATTTGTCTTTCATAAAACTGATATGTTAAATCTGTCTTTTTTCTTTGTTTTTTGCTTTGATCTTCTTCTAATTTGCCTTTCATAGAACTGATCTGTTAAATCTGTCTTTTTTCTTTGCTTTGCTTTGATCTTCTAATTTGCCTTTCATAAAATTGATCTGTTAAATCTGTCTTTTTTTCTTTGTTTTTTTGCTTTGATTTTCTTCTAATTCGCATTTCATACAACTGATCTGATTAATTTATTGTTTTCTTTGTTTTTTCGCTCTGTTTTTTATTTTTTTATTTTATTTGGTTCGTTGGATTTTGATCCTGTGGTTATTGGAATAAACACTCAAATTGTTTTGTTTGGTAAATTCGAATGATTTAAGCTATTCTGTCACTCCGGTGACAGGCCCGAGTTTTCATTAGACAGACCTTTTTTTTTTTTTGGCGTCTGCCTTTTTCTCGCTGTGCAGCCCTGTGCAGCTGTGCTCCCGGGGGGCACACACACATTCCCCTCGTCCACACGAGACCACGACGACGTCGCTTGCTGCTAAAGAAAGCCACGATCGAACCGAGCCCCATCTGCCCATGCCATGAGCGAGCGTGATAATTGATGTGCCTCCTCGCCCTGCAAGCCTCAACTAGCAGTAGTGGCGATTAGGACAGCCGGGCATCCGTACGGCCCGCCGTCTCTTCGCCGCTTTTCAACCTCCCACCTGCATCCATGCCAGTGCTATGTGCTCCGGCCGTCTCGAAAAGAACGCGACTATAGAAAACGTGTCAGTCAAACTAATTTAAATTTAATTAAATTTATAAAAAAATAATATTAATATTTATATCTCTAAATATATTTATTATAAATATATATGTAATAAATAATCTATTAATTGTATTGACCACTCAATACGTGAGAATTGTATTGTTAACACTTTTTTATATAATTCAGTTAAAGTTTAAATTGTATTGACCACTCAATACGTGAGAATTGTATTGTTTCGCGGACGCACGCGGCAGCAGCCTCCCGTGGTAATCAGCGCCTACGTATGCTATGCTAGCATCGGTCAGGGGCAGGGCCGGCGCGGGCGCGGCGGGCCGGCGGCATTGGCACGCCCCCAAACTGTTGAGGACGCATGAACAGGGAGTAGATCTGCAGATGATGCATCGGAACAGTGGGGATCGAGCCACAGTGCAGGGCATGGACGGGCACAATCGTCACGTGTACTGTAGCACATTCCATTCCATGGCAGGTCGGGACCTCGCCTCGGCAGTCGCCACACGTCCCCCTGTCGTTCGGGCGTGGCGGTTCAGGTTCCACAGGTTGTGCCGCGCGCCTACGCCCCGGTGCCCATCGTGCCTCTAGCTCCCGAGCTGTGCAGCACGACGACCAGCAAGCAGCAGCAACGCCAGCACCCGTCCGTCAGAGAGCGTGTCCGTACACTACGACGGACATGCAGAGGCAGACAGCCCAACCGCAGGGCAGCCCCCCTTGTTTCTTGTGTCTTGTGGAAATTTGGACACGATTATCGCCTCTGTTCTTCAGTCCACTGAATCCACGCGATGCAGAGAGGCAGAGACGACCAGTGACCAGACTGAGGCTCCTCAGCCGCTCCCTGTCGCTGGCAAACAAATCTGCGGCTGTATGCGTACAGTACATGGATCGGACGCGGGGCTTCCGGACCCTCGGCCTTGGCTGGTTCCTATTGTGGCGGGTCGACGAAGAAGTACTGTTTGTTGGTTTGTGTAAGAGAAAAATACTGTTCTAGTTAGAAATTTATGATCATTTACGACAAGCCACAGCCAAACGAACAAGCTGCCTGTCTGCCACCCACACCCCACAGGTTCATTGCGTCAATCGTACGTGATGAATGTTCGTGGGTATACTCCCTCGTCTCTGTATAACTACGCCGTTGATACACGCCGCAAGTTTAACTTAATTTATAAAAAATACGTATAATGTTTTTATTTTCAAATAAATTTATTAAAAACTAGATTTATAGATCTTTCCAATGGTACAAACTAGCAAATATGTCCGTACATTACAACGGGAGTCAATACATACAGTAATAGGACTCCTCATCGCTACATGCGAGTTGTTCTAACTCGTATCAAGTTAGCTATTTATCGACATATCAAGAAATGATCTTTCTTTATATGTGGTGACTATTTTGGATATTGCGCTGCATAGAGATAAATTTATTTAGGCTGGATTGGACAACAAATATCGTAAGACCTTAACTCGTTGTTTGATAAGTTGGACCATCGACTGAACCAAGTTTCACCATGAGAAGTTTTATTCCTAATCAGTTAAAAATACATCACTAACTTAGTGATAAGAATCTTTGCTTTTTAGGAAAGAGTCAAGGTCTTTGTTTTTTACACTTATTATTTTTGTTGGAACGAGATAAAAATGGTTCAAAAAATCATGAAAAACCAAACTGCAAATTGCATGTATGACCGTAAGAAACAAAATAAAAAACGGCTTTGATGGAAAACAACAGCGGGTGAATAAAATGAACATGAATTCGATCGAAAAAATGGGCCCGGTGAGAGAGTAAATCGGAGGATTCAGCCCAGATGAAAAAAAAAGACGACATAAGTTAACACTCAGAAAAAATCGTCCATAGCCACAGAAAAATACAAAGATGAAAATCGTCAGGGTTCAATTAGACGGACAACAGAAGATAAAAAATTGTTTGTTGACCTTAATTAATAGGCGTGGAAAGGGCCGCAAAAGCTGAACCATGAGCTGATGCACGAGATGACGAAGATCAATTCCAGTGATCATGAAAAAAAGCATTGTCTAATTTATATTTGTTTATTACTTTCTACTTTTATTTCCTTTTCTATTTCTATTTCGAGTAGGATTCCTATTCCATCATGCTATTCTAGGCAAGAAGCCTCGTATGATAGAAGGAGTCTATTTTGATTAAGATTCCTATTCAAGTTACCTTAAGAAACCCCATATATTCATGTAATAAAATAGTAGGGGTATAGATATATCTGGGACGGTTTCCACGTACATAAAGTTAGTTAAGGAGGACCGGAGAAAAAAAAGGTGAAGAGAAATTTTATTTCTTTAATATTAGATATAGATTATGTATCATAAATATTAATCTTTTTAATATATATTTAGTCAAACTTGAGTACAGTACTGCTTCTAGTGTGTACAGTACCCGAGTGCTCCTAATTGAGTGTTTCTACTGGTACCTCCTCCAATTAAGTATGACACTCATAAATGAATTGTTCTCCGTATATTTCTCGTGACTGAAACCGGTAACACCTGGATGTTACAACCTAAATCATTTACTGGCCCTGTTTGCGTGCTCTTAAATCTGACTTGATCCGTTTATTTTTTTATCCAGAACAGTGTTTTTCTCTCACAAATTCATCCAATATTCCTTCAAACCATCCAGATTTCTCCAGAATTCAGACAAGCGAACGGGGCCGAGCATCATTTTTATGTGTTAGTGCATATGATAAAGTGTGTAGATCAATTTCTTATAATATAAAATAACTAATAAAAATGTTAAACGAAAGTTGATTCAATAGCTCATGTATATTAAGTAGGGTTTAAAACTATTTTTATTGAAAAAAATGCTATAGAACATATATGTGGCGCTTAAATAAAGATTAGAATATGAACTTTGTAGATGACAATGAAATACTTGCTGTAGAAAAATAACATTGCTAGCCAATATTTCTAATAGCATAGAAATACAATTTGGAATCAAGTTCAGCTCAAAAGACTTACAATATTTTCAAGTATGTTGACGGTTAGACAATGTCATGTTTAGCAATTTATTTTGCGAAATTAGGATAAGAAAATGTGTCATGTGTTAGCTCAGTTTGGTAGCCTCATATGACATTTTGAGTATGGTGAAGATGGTTAAGGTCCAGAAGCAACCGTTTAGTTTTTATAGGCACTTTAAAATTCATGCATGACACGGTCTCGGGCTGGTTGGCCACGTGGGCGCGGTCACCACGCTCGGACGCTCGGTGTCGCCACACTGGCTGTCCAGGGCACACGCGCGCTGCCGCGCGTGGGCGGCCACGACTGCTCTGGCCTGGCTGTGGCCTAGCCGCCGCTGGCTCCTGTCACGCGGAGCCGTCGTCGCTGCTTGCGCAGCTAGGCGGTGCTGTCGCTAGCCCCGCCATGCTGCCGCACTGCCGACCCGCCCCGTGTCGCGATGCGGCTACTGCTGGTGCTGTCGCCTCGCCGTCATGTCCGTGCCTCCCTCTGCATCTCTGCGCCACTGCCGGCCCAGTGCGATGCCGCCTCTACAGCACGCACGTGGCCAGGCTAGCCGTTGCCTTGTCATTGATGGCACTACGGCGCACGGGCCACACTGGTCGTGAACGCGCGCGCCTATCTGCTAGCGCCTGGACGTGGGTCTCCACGGTTGCGCCAACCACATCCAACCAAGGCACGCACACGCCGAGCCACCGGCTGTACCCCACCTATCGGTGCAGAAAGTGACCAACACGTAAATATTTATAGTTTTGCCGTACGTTATGATCGGAGGTGGCCTAGCACTCAATGACACAGGGTTTATATGGGTTCAGGCAACGTGCCCTACATCTAGTTTGAGTCGATCGGTGACTTTATTCCTGAGCCCAGGTGCTCGAAGTTTCCAGTGGGGTTACAAACGAGAAGAAGAAAGAGGGTATAAGAGGTCCGGTCGAACTCTGGTCAGAGAGGCCGAGAGCGACGGGAGCTCCACTATGTGCTATGTGTTTAAGCGTGTGCTCGAGGTTTGAACCTGATGGTTCTGTTGTTGTGTGCTAGTGAACTTGATCGATCTGAATCAACTTATCTATTGGGAGAGAGTGCATCCCCTTTTATAGATGAAGGGGATGGCCTTATAAGCGAGAGGGAGAGAGTGCGTATGCTGCTAAGTCTTACTGCCTACGGCGGTGGGTATAAGATGATGGTAGGCGTCCATGATACTATTGAATGTTAGATGCACGTGGGAGGTTGTGTCGTCTTCTTTAGGTATGGCAGATGTCGATGCCTGCCACACTGTTGATACCCAGAGGCATGTAAGGGATCTTACCATGTTCGCCTGGTATGGTAAATGTCGGCGCCCACAACACTATCGATGCCTCAGAGGCACATGGGGGAGCCTTACCGCATTTATCTGGTATGGGAGTTGATGGCGCCAACAACACTGTAGGAGAAAATGTCAGCACCTACAACACTGCTTGCGTTCTGTCATGCCATAGAGGTCGCAGGGTACTGTCCTGCAGGTGTATAGGGTACGGTCCTCGGTATTGCGTTTAACTTGAGTGCGCTACTTTACTTTCTCCGTCTATTTCCTGGTCCTTACCGAGTGGGCATCCCTGGTCGGTTGGTCCCAGTTGGCTCTGATTGCGCTAGTCGGAGAGGAGCTATAAGCAGGGGTTCCCGGTTGAAGAAGCGGGTTAGAGTCGGAAGTGGTGTTTGGCCAGGCCTTCCGGTCGGAGAGGCCGTCCAGAGGCGTGCTAGAGACCGAAGCGAGCGCTCTGGTCAAAGAGGTAGGCCGGAGTTTGAAAGTAGACGCCGTTCCTCCTCGGCCAGGCCTTCTGATCAGAGATTGGATCGTTCTTCTGGCCTGTTGTCTAGGTATTTGGGCTAGCCCATGAGTTGCGCGTTGCTCGCAATGTTGTCTGTTGGGCCGAGCCTTTGTTGGGAAGCTGATCCATGAGGGGCCTCGGGTTTATGAACCCGATCGGAGCCCCTGAGCCCTCGGACGATTTGGGTAGAATCGTCTAGGGGATTTTTGTCTCGATGGCAGGTGCGCGCGAGCGTACCCACAGGTGTAGCCCCCGAGCCCCCGGGTGATTCGGGTAGAATCGTTTGGGTTTTTTTTGTGTTGCTAGCGGGGGAAGTTTTTGTTTCGTCAGCGGGTGCGCGCGAGCGCACCCGCTGGTGTAGCCCCTGTGCCCCTGGGTGATTCGGGCAGAATCGTCTAGGGGGTTTTGTTAGCGGGCGTGTGTGCATGCATTTTAGTCGAGACGGAGTTGTCAACCAAGGTGCCGTGCGCAGCCAAGGTGGTTTTTTAAGGATCCCTACGCAGCCAAGGTAGTTAGTTTAGGGATCGGGCGAGTCGATGCTCATGGATCCTGGCCTCGGTGCAACTCACGTAGCCGAGGCAGTTTAGTTTAGGGATCGGGCAAGTCGGTGCTCGCGGATCCTAGCCTTGGTGCAGCCCACGTAGCCTAGGCAGTTAGTTTAGAGATCAGGCGAGTCGGAGCTCGTGGATCCTGGACTCGGTGCATCCCACGTAGCCGAGGCAGTTAGTTTTGGGATCGTGCGAGGCGGAGCTCGTAGTTCCTGGTGTCGGTGCATCTCGCGCAGCCGAGACATTAGTTTCAGGTGTCTTGAGCCCCTGAGCTCTGTTGGGCTTGGAAGGGGTCGGTTTTGACTCTTGTGCGTTACCCCGTCCTTGGTTTCTCACAACTAGAGGGGCTGAGTTTTGTCGCTTGCCTTGATCGCTCGGGCTTGAGTGACGCGCTCAGTGAGCTTGCTAACGGATATGATTGAGTGGAATCTAGGTCCGTCGTTCATGATGAGGTTAGCATAGCCCTCTTGTGACATTGCACTACTCCTTTACCTACAACCCGACAGATGCCTGGGTCGTTCTGGAGACCGACCCGGGTGGCCCGCTGGCCTCCCCTCGATGGAGATTCTGTGGGTTAGACCAGAGGTTTAGGATCGAACGAGAAGGTTGAGATGACCCTGTCTGCTTCGGGGCAGACCGGGCGAGGGCCGCACAGGGCTCATCTACATTTTTCTCTCCTGGCTCTGTTTGACATGAGGCGGCCTCGAGCCCTTTGTGGGTCAGCCTTCGAACCCCAATCGATCATTGCTCATGTTGAATGAGGCAACTACCGCTTCGTGATGCAACACGGAGCATTGTGATGCATTCTGCTACATGTGCGATGCCTTAGTTCTCGAGCCCCCATGTGATTCAGGCCTGAATCATCCGGAGGGTGCGAGCATATGGAATGAATGCATGTATGGACGTATGATTATATAAAGAAAGAGTGGGGTCAGTAATGTTACCTTGATGACTCGAGTGACGGGGTTTGAAGAGCTCCAATCGGAAATGTCTGACCAGGCCCCATGCTCGTCGTTCGTGATGAAGTCAGCATGGCCTACATGGGGCGTCCCTTTGCTCCTTACCTGTCCCTCGATGTTTTCCTAAGCCATTCGATCGACTTAGGAAGCCCGATGGTCTCTCCTAGTGGAGATCCCATTGTTTAGGTTTTTCCAAGTCCCGCCTGGGGAGGTGAAGAGCCACCTGTGCGTGGTGGCGCTTTGGTTCTTGTGCCCAGCGTGCGGTAGTGGTGGGCTATACCCAGGCCACGTCCCATCTAACCAGGCATCGTTCCATCGGTCAGTGTGTGTCCCATCGGTCAAGGTGCGTCCCATCGTATTCTATCTGCATTAAATGGGGAAGGGAGAGGGTTTTTCGCCCGTCGTTTCGCCTTTCCCCGATCGGCGCACCTTCCCCAACTGTTGCGTCCTTTTCCTTAAGTAGGAGAAGGGAGAAGGCTTTTCACCCTGTTCCTTTGCCTATTCCTCATCTGTCGTCTTTTCTCATCTTCCTTCTTGCTGAGAGCGTTTGAGAGCCACAGCGGTTCCTAGGAGAGAAAAGGGCAGAGCGAGGAAGAGGAGAAAACTCATAGTTTCATTCATGAACCCAGAGCAAAATGTTGGGCTGGAGGTCATCCACTATGACGGTGTCAGTGCTGGAGGCCTTCGCCGTGAAGGGGTTTCTGCCGTCGAAGGAGGTGGCGCACTAGAGGGCTCCTGGGAGGGAGGATTTCCCGCAACCTCGGCCTAGCGAGGTGGTTTCCTTCCTCGCCTTCCACGAGCATGGGTTAGGATACCCCACGCACTGGTTCCTGCGCGAGCTCCTCAATGAGTGGGGTCTAGAGCTGCAGCACCTCAATCCGACTATGGTGCTACATATCACCGGCTTCATCACTGTCTGTGAGGCCTTCCTCAGGATGGAGCCGCACGTGGACTTCTTCCAGCAGCTGTTCTCTGGGCGAACTTTGTCGGTGGGGGGCTTCGCCCTGTAGAAGAAACCTTGCGCGTGAAAGGTCCTAATGGCTAGAGGGGGGGTGAATAGCCTAATAAAAATTTCTACAACAACACTTAACAAAATGGTTAGACAATTATGAGGCGAAGCAAGTGTTGCGCTAGCCTACTCAAAATGCAAGCCACCTACCATAATTCTAGTTAGATAGTACCTATTCACACAATAGCTATGACACTACCTTATGTTCATGTGCTCTCAAAAACTAACTAAAGAGCCACACCAAACAAGCAAACAAGCTCTCACAACTAGCTACACTAAAGAGCTTGACAACTAGTTTATGGTAAATGTAAAAAGAGTGATCAAGAGGGTTATACCGCCTTATCGAGGAAGGAACCAATCAATCACAAGGATGAATAACAATGAAGACCAATCACCTTGGAATCAAATGATGAACACAATGATTTTTACCGAGGTTCACTTGCTTACCGGCAAGCTAGTCCTCGTTGTGGCGATTCACTCACTTGGAGGTTCACGTGCTAATTGGCTTCACACGCCAAACCCTCAATAGGGTGCCGCACAACCAACATAAGATGAGGATTACACAAGCCACAAGCAATCCACTAGAGTACCTTTTGGCTCTTCGCTGGGGAAAGGTCAAGAACCTCTCACAATCACCACGATCGGAGCCAGAGACAATCACCACCCTCCGCTCAACGATCCTCGCTGCTCCAAGATGTCTAGGTGGCGGCAACCACCAAGAGTAACAAGTGTAATCCACAGCGAAACATGAACACCAAGTGCCTCTAGATGCAATCACTCAAGCAATGCACTTGGATTCACTCCCAATCTCATAGATGATGAATCAATGATGGAGATAAGTGGGAGGGCTTTGGCTAAGCTCACAAGGTTGCTATGTTAATGAAAATGGCCAAAGGTATGAGCTTCAACTGGCCATGGGGCTTAAATAGAAGCCCCCATGAAATAGAGCCGTTGTACCCCTTCACTAGGCACAACGCGGGGTGACCCGATGCTCCAGTCCGATCGACCGGACGCTGCCCCTCAGCGTCCGGTCACGTGATACACGCCACATGCCCCCTCTCTTTGAATACTGTTCATTAGATTTCAATGGTCATCTGTTGACCGGACGCAGCGCACAAACTGACCGGACGCTGAGCCTCCTGCGTCTGGTCATTTCCAGTAAGGTTCTAGAAATGATTTTCTTCGACCGGACACGTCCGGTCATGCTTGACCGGACCCTGCAAGCGTCCGGTCACTCAGTGACTTTTCTCTACACTGCCCGACAACAGGACCGGACGCTGGACCTCAGCGTCCGATCAGTCCAAGACCCAGCGTCCAGTCAATGATCGACACTGGCGTCTTCACTGCCACACTTGACCGGACGCGCCGGTCCCTCTAAGACCATCATCCGGTCACCTTGTGACCAGCGTGACTAACCCCTTTTCACCTCTAACTTCTTCACCCTTGCTCAAATGTGTCAACCACCAAGTGTATCACCTTGTGCACATGTGTTAGCATATTTTCACAGACATTTTCAAGGGTGTTAGCACTCCACTAGATCCTAGATGCATATGCAATGAATTAGAGCATCTAGTGGCACTTTGACAACCGTATTTCGATACGAGTTTCACCCCTCTTGATAGTATAGCTATCAAACCTAAATGTGATCACACTCTCTAAGTGTCTTGATCACCAAAACAAAATAGCTCCTATGGTTTATACCTTTGCCTTGAGCTTTTTGTTTTTCTCTTTCTTCTTTCCAAGTCCAAGCACTTGATCATCATCATGGCATCATCATTATCATGCTATGATCTTCATTTGCTTCACCACTTGGAGTATGCTACCTATCTCATGATCACTTGATAAACTAGGTTAGCGCTTAGGGTTTCATCAATTCACCAAAACCAAACTAGAGCTTTCAATCTCCCTCTTTTTGGTAATTGATGATAACCCTTTTATAAAGATATGAATTAAAATCCAATTGAATCCATATTGCTTGCCCAAGCATATTTGCCATGTGTAAAAGGATATGGACAAGTTTCATGAACCCTATATGGTAGCAATTGCTCCCCCTCCATATATGCTAAGAGTTTGGATTGTAGCTTGCACATATGAGTAGATAGGAAATATAGGAGACAATGTTTACCAAATGATGCTAAGGTATAATAGATGGACCTTTGAAGTGTGATACCAATCGGAGTGCACCATTATACCATCCTTAGCACCATGGTTAGCTTGATACCACTTGGAAATACTTGGAAATGAAATCATTAGATATCCTATGCATGCTAGTTTTTCATTTTATCATTCAAACCTACAACTAGCATACACCATACAAGCATGGATATTGAAATTTAAAACTTGTGCCATGCAAGCAAAACATATGAAATGCACATTCAAATACACCATACACGTTCATGAGCTTGCTCCCCCTACTTGTGTGCTCAAAATTTTAATTGATCATTTTCCTTTATCATATCTCTCCCCCTATATCAAGTTCTCCCCCTATCACTTGTATCGTTATTTCTCTTTCCCTTTGTGTTGTCTCTATCTTTGTGTACTATTTCTCCCCCTTTGTCATCAATGACCATAAAGGCTTAAATTATAGATAGGTTGAGATTATCAATGTCAATCAATGGGGTGAGGATCATTTTCCTAAATTTGGTCCAATCTAGATCATTTACTAAAGATATTTAACTCGGTTTGATCCAAGGACAAGCTTCTTCACACCTCCAAATAAGGGTTATCTTGTACCATGTTGAGTTAAACACTTAGAGCTCATTTTCTAGATCAAACACTAGGTTTACAAGCCCACAAACATGTCATATGCTACCACTAGATCAAGTCAAGTATAGAAGCAATAGTGATACCATATAAATATCAAATTCATTTGATTTTCATGAATGAGCCTAATAAAATGGAGAGATGACTAGATGCACTAAACATGTCCTTAGCAAGGATGTATGTCATGCCAATCAACTTTTACCTTGGATTGCTCGAAGGAGAGGCATGCCATATGAGTGTGGGGTGCATCAACACATATTTGAGAAATCCAATATGTTCAACTCATTCCTTAGCTTGCAAAACCTTTTCTCATCCAATGGCTTGGTGAATATATCAGCAAGTTGATCTTTGGTGCTAACACTCTCAATGCAAATGTCCCCTTTTTGTTGGTGATCTCTTATAAAATGGTGGCATACATCAATGTGCTTTGTTCTTGCATATTGAACCGGATTGTTGGTCAATTTGATTGCACTCTCATTGTCACATAGCAATGGCACCTTTTTGAACTTGATTCAAAAGTTACTCAAAGTGGCCTTCATCCAAAGTATTTGTGCACAACAACTACCGGCGGATATGTATTCGGCTTCGGTGGTTTATAATGCAATACTATTTTACTTCTTTGATGACCATGAAATAAGTGATCTTCCTAACAATTGACATGTGCCTGAGGTGCTCTTTCTTTCAACCTTGCATCCCGCATAATCCAAGTCGGAGTAACCAACTAACTCAAACTTTGCTCCTTTGGGATACCACAAACCAATATTTGGTGTATGCTTCAAGTACCTCAATATTCTCTTTGTAGCCTTCAAATGACTTTCTCTTGGTGAGGCTTGAAATCTTGCACACATGCATACACTAAATATGACATCCGGCCTTGATGCGGTCACATAGAGTAGGCTTCCAATCATAGACCGATACAATTTTTGATCCACCATCTTTCCACTTGCATCACTATCCAAGTTGTCATTTGTTCTCATTGGTGTCCTAATAGCTTTGCTATCACTCATGCCAAACTTCTTGATCATGTCCTTGATATACTTGCCTTGACTCACAAATATACCATTCTTTAATTGCTTGATTTGAAGACCAATGAAGTAACTTAACTCTCCAATCATGGACATCTCAAACTCATTAGCCATCATCTTTCCAAACTTATCACAAAAGTCTTGATTGGTTGATCCAAATATGATGTCATCAACATAGATTTGTAATACAAATAGATCTTTTCCAATCTTCTTGATGAAAAGAGTGATGTCAACCTTGCCCATCATGAACCCTTTAGAGAGTAGGAAGTCCCTCAATCTCTCATACCATGCTCTAGGTTTTTGCTTCAAGCCATACAATGCCTTCTTCAACTTGTACACATGGTCGGGCTTCTTATCATCTTTAAAACCGGGAGGTTGCTCAACATATACTTCTTCATTGATGTAACCATTGAGAAATGCACTCTTAACATCCATTTGATAGAGCTTGATGTTGTGGGCACAAGGATAGGCTAGCAAGATTCTAATTGCTTCCAATCTAGCAACCGGGGCATATGTTTCTCCAAAGTTAAGACCTTTAACTTGTGTATAGCCTTGTGCCACCAATCTTGCTTTGTTCCTTACTACTATCCCATCTTGATCTTGCTTGTTTCTAAAGACCCATTTGGTTCCAATCACATTGTGTCCCTTTGATCTCTCTACTAATTCTCATACTTGATTTCTTGTGAAGTTATTCAATTCTTCATGCATAGCATTCACCCAATCAACATCCTTCAATGCTTCATCTATCTTCTTTGGTTCAATGGATGACGCAAATGAGAAATGCTCACAAAATGAAGCCAATCTTGATCTAGTTTGCACACCTCTTGAAATATCACCAATGGTAGTGTCCAATGGATGATCCTTTGCAATATTTGTTGGTTGGAGTATTGGAACTTGATTGCTTGCACTTGCTTGATCATTGGGTTGAGATGATGTACTAGCCACTTGATCTTGTTCATTATCATGAGAGCCACTTGTACTAGCTTGATTTATATTATCTTGCACATTTGAGTTAGAGAGCACTTGCACTTGATCATCTTCATCATCATTCACTTGCCTAGGCCTCAATTCACCAACATCTATGTTCTTCATGGCATTTGAAAGTTGAATGCCTCTAACATCTTTCAAGTTCTCATTCTCTACTTGTGAACCCTTGGTTTCATCAAATTCAACATCATGAACTTCCTCAAGAGTACCACTATCCAAATTCTAAACTCTATATGCTTTGCTTGTAGTGGAATAACCAAGTAGGAATCCTTCATCACATTTTTTGTCAAACTTGCCCAATCTAGCGCCTTTCTTCAAGATATAGCATTTGCATCCAAAGACCCAAAAATATGTAATGTTGGGCTTTCTACCATTCAAGAGCTCATATGGTGTCTTCTCTTTCAATAGGTGACAATAGAGGCGGTTGCTATAATAGTAAGCCGTGTTGATAGCTTTGGCCCAAAAAAATTGACTCACATTGTACTCACTAAGCATAGACCTTGCCATATCAATGAGTGTTCTATTCTTTCTCTCAACAAGGCCATTTGATTGAGGTGTGTACTTGGCCAAAAATTTATGTCTAATTCTAAATTCATCACACAACTCATCAATTTTAGTGTTCTTGAACTCACTACCATTGTCACTTCTAACTCTCTTGATGGTTGTTTCAAACTCATTGTAAATGCCTTTGACAAATGATTTGAATATTACAAATACATCACTTTTGTCCACTAGAAAGAATACCCATGTGTATCTAGTGTAGTCATCCACTATCACAAAGCCATATTTGTTTCCACCGATACTAGTGTATTATATTGGTCCAAACAAATCCATGTGCAATAACTCAAATGCTTTGCTAGTGCTCATCATGCTTTTCTTAGGATGGGTGTTTCCAACTTGTTTGCCGGCTTGACAAGAGCTACAAAGTCTATCCTTCTCAAACACAACATCTTTCAAGCCTCTAACCAAGTCATGCTTAACCAATCTATTCAATTGTTTTATTCCAACATGACCAAGCCTTCTATGCCATAACCAACCCATGTTAGACTTAGTGAACAAGCATGTTGATAATCTAGCTCCACTAGAATTGAAATCAACCAAGTATAGATTCTCATATCTAAAGCCTTTGAAGATCAAGTTAGAGCCATCTACACTTATGATCTCTACATCATCTACCCCAAATATGCATTTGAATCCAAGATCACACAATTGAGCCACGGATAGCAAGTTGAAGTTCAAGCTCTCTACTAGCAACACATTGGATATGCTCATGTCATTGGATATTGCAATCTTACCAAGCCCTTTGACCTTGCTTTTCCATTGTCACCGAATGTGATACAATCATAACCATCATTGCCATTGGTGTTGATTGAGTTGAACATTCTTGCATCACCGGTCATGTGTTGAGTGCACTCACTATCAAGAACCCAATGCCTTCCTCTGGCTTTGTAATTAACCTACAAAAGAAGATCAATTTTTTTAGGTACCCAAACTTGCTTGGGTCCTTGAAGGTTAGTCACTAAGCTCTTTGGTACCTAAATGGCTTTTTTCTTTAAGCCCATCCATGGTTTACTAATGAACTTAGCCTTCACACCATTTGTACCCTTAGTAAGCATATAGCATGAATCAAGCTTTATGAAGGATACATTAGTATTTTTGCTCTTATTGTTGCATTCATGCTCTTTATGACCAACTTGCTTGCAACTAGTGCAAAACCGACCATTGTTCTTCACAAAACTAGTCTTGTGAGGAGCAAAGGCTGCCTTGCCTTTCTTGGGGGTATAGCCCAATCCCTCTTTGTAGAGTGAAGCTCTTTGGCTACCCAAGCACATAAGCAAGCGGTCCTCACCACCATAAGCCTTAGCCAAGATGTGAGTGAGCTTATTGACCTCCTTCTTGAGGTTCTCATTCTCAACCACTAGTGAGGCATTACAAGTGAGACCATCACTACTAGATGAGGTGGAAGTAGAAGTACTATAAGAAGGGTTGGTATGAGCAACAATGATAGGTATAGATAGCGATTCATCAATTATATCACAAGTTAAACCTACATTGCAAGTTTCAACATGCTTCTTTTTATTTTGCTCATCAAGAAAAGAGGAATGAGCTTTTTCAAGCTTTTTGTGAGCTTTGCCAAGCTTCTCATTGGCTTCCTCTAGCCTCTCATGAGATGCATTGAGCTCATCAAAGGCTTGCTTAAGGGCTTTTAGTTCCTTGCGCAAGCTTTTGCATTCCCTTCTCTTGATGTCAAAGTGTTCTCTAGCATCTTCTAGCATATCAAATAATTCATCCTTAGTAGGTTCATCATCATCACTATCACTATCATTTTCATTTTCATTATCATGTTCCTCATCACTTCCATCATCACAAATTTGTACCTTAGTGGCCTTAGCCATGAAGCATGATGGAGTGTCGAAGAGAGAAGGCTTCTCATTGATAGCAATGCTTGCAAATGCCTTCTTCTTGGTGGTCTTGTCATCATCACTATCATCATCATCACTTGAGGAAGCATCACTATCCCAAGTGACCACATATGAACCACCCTTCTTCTTCGTGAAGGCCATCTTGTCCTTCTTCTCTTTCTTTTCCTTTTTGTCCTTCTTCTTGTTCTTCTTGTTGTCATCATCATTGTCGCTATTGTATGAGCATTGAGCAATAAGATGATCTTTGCTTCCACACTTGAAACACCTTCTTGACTCTTCTTTGTTCTTGGATGAAGACTTCTTTATTCTAGCACAGTAGCCCTTCTTCACCATGAACTTACCAAATCTCTTCACAAAGAGGGCCATCTTCTCATCATCATCATCATCCCATGATTCATCTTCTTCACTTGAAGTTTCTTGCTTAGCTTTGCCCTTGGATGATGTGGCCTTGAATGCCACACACTTTTTCTTCTCATCCTTCTTCTCATCTTTCTTCTCCTTCTTTTCTTCCTTCTCCTCTTCATCTCTATATGTATCATCGGTCATGATGTCTCCCAACACTTGGTTCGGTGTCATGGTGTCCAAACCACTCCTTACAAGAATAGTGACCAATGTGCCAAATCTTGAAGGTAAGCATCTCAAGAACTTGTGGGAGAAGTCCTTGTCCTTCACCTCTTCTCCAAGTGCTTTGAGATCATTGATAAGCACTTGAAGCCTATGAAACATCTCCAGCACACTCTCATCCTCCTTCATCTTGAAGCTTGCAAACTTCTCCTTGAGAATGTAAGCCTTTGCACCATTCATGGCTTGAGTGCCCTCAAATGATTCTTTCATCTTCTTCCAAGCCTCATGAGCCATCTCAATATTCTTGATTTGCTCAAATGTTCTCTCATCAATTGCATCATGAATAGCACTTAGAGCAATATCATTGTTTTGGAGAAGCACTTCTTCGGCCGCGGTGGGATTCTCTAGACCACCAATCTTAATTTTGGTTTCTACCACCTTCCACACCTTTCTATTGATTGACTTGATGTGTGTGGCCATCTTTGACTTTCAATAAGGATAATTTGTGCTATCAAATTGGGGTGGCTTCTTGGTATTGTTGATTTGAGCCATTTTTACACCGAAGGTTGTTAAGCCTCAAATCATGGTGACCTCGGCTCCGATACCACTTGAAAGGTCCTAATGGCTAGAGGGGAGGGGTGAATAGCCTAATAAAAATTTCTACAACAACACTTAACAAAATAGTTAGACAATTATGAGGCGAAGCAAGTGTTGCGCTAGCCTACTCAAAATATAAGCCACCTACGACAATTCTAGTTAGATAGTATCTATTCACACAATAGCTATGACACTACCTTATGTTCGTGTGCTCTCAAAAGCTAACTAAAGAGCCACACCATACAAGCAAACATGCTCTCACAACTAGCTACACTAAAGAGCTTGACAACTAGTTTGCGGTAAATGTAAAGAGAGTGATCAAGAGGGTTATACCGCCGTGTCGAGGAAGGAACCAATCAATCACAAGGATGAATAACAATGAAGTCCAATGACCGCGAAATCAAATGATGAACACAATGATTTTTACCGAGGTTCACTTGCTTGCCGGTAAGCTAGTCCTCGTTGTGGCGATTCACTTACTTGGAGGTTCACGCGCTAATTGGCTTCACACGCCAAACCCTCAATAGGGTGCCGCACAACCAACATAAGATGAGGATCACACAAGCCATGAGCAATTCACTAGAGTACCTTTTGGCTCTCCACCGGGGAAAGGCCAAGAACCTCTCACAATCACCATGATCGGAGCCGGAGACAATCACCACCCTCTGCTCAACAATCCTCGCTGCTCCAAGCCGTCTAGGTGATGGCAACCACCAAGAGTAACAAGAGAAATCCGTAGCGAAACACGAACACCAAGTGCCTCTAGATGCAATCACTTAAGCAATGCACTTGGATTCACTCCCAATCTCACAAAGATGATGAATCAATGATGGAGATGAGTGGGAGGGCTTTGGCTAAGCTCACAAGGTTGCTATGTCAATGAAAATGGCCAAAGGTATAAGCTTCAACTGGCCATGGGGCTTAAATAGAAGACCCCATGAAATAGAGCCGTTCTACCCCTTCACTGGGCACAGCGTGGGGTGACCGGACGCTCTAGTCCGATCGACCGAACGTTGCCCCTCAGCGTCCGGTCACATGATACATGCCATGTGTCCCCTCTCTTTGAATACTGTTTGTCAGATTTCAATGGTCATCTATTGACCGGACGCAGCGCACAAACTGACCGGACGCTGAGCCTCCAGCGTCCGGTCGTTTCCAGTAAGGTTCCAGAAATAATTTTCTTTGACCGGACATGTCTGTTCATGCTTGACCGGACCCTGTAAGCGTCCGATCACTTAGTGACTTTTCTCTACGCTGCTCGACAATAGGATCGGACGCTGGACCTCAGCATCCGATCAGTCCAAGACCCAGCGTCCGGTCAATGACCGACACTGGCATCTTCACTGCCACACTTGACTAGACGCGCCGGTCCCTCTGAGACCATCATCCAATCACCTTGTGACCATCGTGACTAACTCCTTTTCACCTCTAACTTCTTCACCTTTGCTCAAATGTGCCAACCACCAAGTGTATCACCTTGTGCACATGTGTTAGTATATTTTCACAGACATTTTCAAGGGTGTTAGCACTCCACTAGATCCTAGATGCATATGCAATGAATTAGAGCATCTAGTGGCACTTTGACAACCGCATTTCGATACGAGTTTGACCCCTCTTAATAGTACGGCTATCAAACCTAAATGTGATCACACTCTCTAAGTATCTTGATCACCAAAACAAAATAGCTCCTATGGTTTATACCTTTGCCTTGAGCCTTTTGTTTTTCTCTTTCTTCTTTCCAAGTCCAAGCACTTGATCATCATCATGGCATCATCATTATCATGCTATGATCTTCATTTGCTTCACCACTTGGAGTATGCTACCTATCTCATGATCACTTGATAAACTAGGTTAGCACTTAGGGTTTCATCAATTCACCAAAACCAAACTAGAGCTTTTAGCGTGGGGGGCTCTTATCCCGCGTACATCCCCTATGACTCCAACTGGGGTTTGCATGGGGAGTGGTTCTATATCAGGAACTCGGTGGAGGCGCCGTTCCTAGCGTTCACCGGCGAAAGGCTAGAGAGGCAGGAAAGTTGGTCGTGGGGCCCTTCGTGTCGGGAGAAGAAGAAGGTGGAGATCATTGAGGCGGAGCTCCAGAAGCTCGTACGGCGTGGCCTTGATGGGGTGTGGGTGTTTTCCTGCTTTTTTTTTATTTTGAGTCATATGTTTTGTTGGGACTTGAGGCTTACAAGTCTTGGCCGCACCTTTTGAAGGGGCCGAAGGGCGCGGCTCGGCAGGCCACCCAGAAGGAGGCAGTGGATGCCAAGAAGAAGAAAAAAGCCGAGGAGGCTAGGCGTAAGTATGAGAAGGAGATCGCCCGACGCGTGAAGGCCGGGGAAAATAGGAGCGACGTCGAGTCAGAGCTTGAGTCAGAGGACCCCACACAAGTGGGGGATGACATGATTTTCTCTAAGGAGGAGGAAAGCCGGGAGGTTGTTGCAACCTTGTCGGAGCATCATGATCCTACGGCCGTGTCCGCTGGCAGTGAGTAGGAGGCGGAGAGGCGTGGCGATGTTCTCGTGCTGAGGAAGTGTGCTGCGAGCGCGGACGCCGCCGGTGAATGGGAGGCAAAGTGGATGTGGTCATCGCGCCCATTGGTGGCGTCACCAGTCTTGTCCCCACCTGCCGTGGTTGCGGCCGAGCAAGCCAGGCGGTCAGAGGAGCGAGCTTGCACCCACGCGTCACCGAGGCCGGCGCTGGCGCATGACTCAGAGTGGGAGGATGCCCCGCTTGCTGCTCCGGTCGACGTGCCTAGAGCCGAAGGTCGTGGTGACTCACGGGCCGAGCAGGAGCTGGTTGGGTCGACTCCACCCCGGCTGAAGTGAGGGGGCGCGGGTCACAGCCTGAGAGCGGTCCTTGTCCTATGGGCCCATCAACATCAGGTCTTGGTTTTAGAGTCGTACCGCTTACATCCCGGTATGTCTTTCTTTGTTTTTTCAATCTTGCTGTTGAGTCTTTTTTAGAGTATGACTGACCTGTACTTTTTGACAGTGGCCAGACGCTGACAGGGTTGAGCATTGCCCTAACTCCCGTGCATGAGGTTTGGAGGCCCACCTTGCAGCACGCCATGGCGAGCGGCGGGGAGAGCAGGGTGGTGGTGGCAGATCCTTTGCTTCTAAGGGCGGCGCCCCTCGGATCGGTTGCTAGTACGGCTGTAGCGGCGGCGATGGTGTTGGTAGCAATCCTGGTGGTGATGGCGAAGGCTGCGTCGGAGGTGTCCCTCTCAACCCCTCCTCCACTGGCTACGACGAAAGAGGAGAGGGAGACTGATCTTCCTGCTTCGCCAGGCGGAGGGCTGCATGGCTCACCTTCCTGGTCAGCGCTGAAGGTGCCAGGAGATGCGGCTAGGTCAGAACCCAAACATCTGTCGGTGGCCCGCGAAGATGAAGTGGTGGAGATCCCCTCCAATGACGAAGCAGATGATGTGGTGGAGCTGCTGGCGCCGTCGCAGGAGCTGGCGGTGGTCCGGTCAGAGGCTGGACCCTCTAGCAGGCTAGAGGAGACTAACCTGGTGTGGCCCTATCCTGAGGACCCAATGAAGGTCCGGTTCATCCTTCAAGATTCGCAGGAGTGCCAGCTTTAGGACATCCTCGAGGGGAGAGGACTTACCATGGAGTCTGATCTTGCCAAGCTATCAGTGAAGCTTGAGGATGCCTAGGAGCGGGTTAAGTCCATCCAGCGATTGGTCAAGGTCAGCCTGCACCACGCTATGGATGTGAGTGTCTCGCGCTTGTCCACGACCCCTTAGTCTCTCGTTGGTTGCCTCAGCCTGCTTGCTTCTTATTTTTGCAGGGTCTGCAGGAGATGTCGTGCCGCAAGTACCGTTTCCTCTAGATGGAGCATGCCCAGATGGTTGAGTTTGAGCACCAGTTGGAGTTCGCTCACCAAAAGTCCTAGGACCAGGCAGCAGAGGTGACCGAAGTGCGAGCGACCACCGCCGAGCGGGGGCTTGAGGCGGCGAAGGCCCACCAGGCGGAGACCGTGGTGGAGCTACGAAAGTTCCTGGCGGACACCGAGGCGGCGCTCCAAAGATCCCTAGAGACCCTAGAGTCAGAGTGGAATGCCCTAGAGTCAGAGCGAAAGGCCCGGTCAGAGGTAGACCAAGAAGTGCTCATGCTTCAGGGGCGAGTTATGGGGACGGAGGAGGCGAACGCCCGGCTACGTGAGCAGGTTACCCGGCAAGCGGAGGGACTCTCTGTCCTCGAAAACACCCGCCTCGGTATGTACCTTTTCTGCTTTTGACATGTTGGTTTCTTCCTTTAGCTTGATTCTAAGCTTGTCATCCTTTTTCTAGAGCTGGGTGGGAAGGTGGAATCGTTGGGGCGGGAGCTGGAGACGACCAAGGTGACTTTTGGCCAAAATGTAGAGGTGCTGGCCAAGTCCCTTGAAAGAGCGACGTGCTCTTGAGCGGGAACTTGACCAGATCCGCAATGTTGCCCAGCTTGTCGTCTCGGAGGTCTTTGGGTCAGCGCCAAGTACCAGCGCGCCCGCCATCCAGCTGGCGGAGGTTCGGATGAGGTCCGGGCCCTCATCACCCATGGGCTATTCTATGGAGCGTCGAGGGTATTGACTTCGGTGGCGACGTACCACCTGGACCTAGACTTCACCACCATCTGTAGTGGGTATGCCGACGGCTATAGCACGGAGGACATCTAGTCGCTCAAGGAGAGCTTGCTGCCACACGCAAGGTTGTTGGCTGAGCAAGTCTCCGCACAGTGGGTGATGGATGCTCGCCGTGAGAACATGGTCAGAAGCATGCGTCAGGGGGACATCGCCTAGCCTGCAGATCGCATGGAGCCTAGGTTGGAAGTGGACATCACC
This sequence comes from Miscanthus floridulus, assembly GCF_019320115.1. Lineage (NCBI taxonomy): Eukaryota > Viridiplantae > Streptophyta > Magnoliopsida > Poales > Poaceae > Miscanthus > Miscanthus floridulus. The sequence goes on from NC_089581.1 coordinate 37,922,846, forward strand.
CCACCTTTAACTGAGCCAAATGTCATCCAGCCAGGGAGTGAGCAGCCCGTGCCTTCGTCGGTCGTACCGACAGCAGATGCCGCCGGGCAGCCCCAATAGCTTGTAAAGTATAAGTAGTTTTGCAGATGTAAAAATTTAAGTTCGTGGGGGAGCCCCCGTGTAAATGTTCTTGTGTACTCAATGACTACAATCGGTTTTGTTTTTGTGATGGAATCACTCCGTTCGGGGAAGCTTGTCCCATTCATTCCTTAGTTTTACCTTAGCATATTTTTTTTATTCTTTCTTTTTCGTACTTGCCCATTCATCCCATAGGCTGCAACCTTAGGAGCCCGGGCGTGGCCCACACGACCTAGCTGCTCATAACCGTAGGTAGAGGCAGGGTGCGATCGGTCGGAATATTTTAAAGCAAAGCTACGTAAGGTAATTTAAAGAAATGAACTACCCTTTTGTTCAGGTAGGGAGAAGTTTTACCATATGATAGTAAACGAAAAGAGAGGTAGTAGTGCACACCCGTGGAGCCCCCGAGCGACCCAGGGCGAAAGTGTTCGGGTCGGGGTGCTTTTATAGGAGCAAACATTAAGTAAACAATGGTAAGATTGAATTTTAGAGGAAGAAATGACATAGCTGTTCCAAGCATTGGTGACAATGTTGTCGTTGTCGTCCTTCAGTCGGTAGGCATCTGGTCAGATCACCTCGAACTTTAGTCATCCAGATCCTTGCCCGCTATGCCCCCTTTCTTGGCCGCTACTTCTTCGCCTTTTTCTTCCATTGGCCCACCGGCCTATCGTAGAAGACTCTTGAGGAGCTCACAATCCTTGTAGAGGTGTTTGACGGGGTAGGCGTGGTTGGTGCACGGGCTCTCCATGATCTTGAGTGGTCTGGAAGGTCCTACTGGGGCTGCTTGCCCATGTGATCAGCCATGGCGACCAACGCGGAGTTGGCCGGTCGGCAGTGATCTTTTCTATTCTTTTTCCCCCTCTGTGTGGAGGGGCCCTCATCCTGATCCTTGTGCTTGGCCTTGCTTTTCCTCGGCCTTCATTGAAGCGTTGCGGGAGCAGCGCTCTCTGGATGTGTCAAACAAAGGCCCATGGTCCTAGGCCATCCGGGCTAGGACTACGGACGTCCGGCCGGCGACCACGCCTGGGGTGTGTTTCACCACCCCTCGCGATAGTCCGGCCGAGGTTTGTGTCGCCTACCATCACTGCCGCTCGATGGACTCTATCATCCTATCGGGACTCCAGTACCACCGGTGGTTGTCCCGGAGCGTCTGCCATAGCGCACTCCCAAGACGAACGGTGGCTAGGTGCCACGTCACCGATGCTGGAGCCGTCACTCTCAACATCGTCAGGTGGGAGCATAGCTCGCCATCCCCATGAATTCAGACATGAGAGGGGGCAGCACTAGCACCCTTCGGAGCCTCTGAGCGTACGCATCTGCGGGGACACGAGGCCGTAGGGGAACCGGTCGTATGGTGGTCGCGGCAGGGACAACGGGGCCCCTCTAGATAATCGGCGAAAGATAGTGAATAGCGAGTAAATAACAACATGTACATTACTCATAACGGGGTTTGAGCGGAGAGTTTGCTCGGAATGAAGCATAGGCGCCTCTTTGTTCAAGTCATCGTGCATCCCAGAGCCGATGGAGGGCGCCCCTCCAACGAGCGTCGGAACAAGTGCCTCCTCGCGGAGGTGTAGTAAGCCGAGCCGGTCGGCGACGAAGTCCAGGCTTCTAAAGAGGAAGGCCTGGGACGGCTCAAAGACGGGTGGGACCCGCATCCCAACAGGTGGGAGTATGGGGTACTCCAGTGAGCCGAAGCGAGTCGTATCGCTTTAGCCTGCCATGGTGAAGGTGGCGGAAAAGTGGGCCACCCGATGACCAAAAAGTATTAAACGTACAACGTCTTCCCCACGGACGGCGCCAACTGTCGGTGTAGAAAATGACCAATACATAAATATTTGTAGTTTTGTCATACGTTGTGATTGGAGGTGGCGTAGCACTCAATGACACAGGGTTTATACTGGTTTAGGCAACGTGCCCTATGTCCAGTTTGAGTCAGTCGGTGACTTTATTCCTGATCCCAGGTGCTCGAAGTTTGCAGTGGGGTTACAAACTATGATCACAACATAAAGAAAAAATCCTCTCTGAGCCCACTAGGAGGAATCTACACACAAAGGTCAGCTCTAGCCTCCACCTGTCACCTGCAATAGGGGGAAATAAAACTCTGAGTACTCAATTGTATTCAGCAAGACTTACCCGCCAGGAGAAAAGAAAAGACTCCAAGGATATGCAAGGTTATCTGGCTTGTGGGTTTATTACAGCTGCAGGAAGCATTACTAAAAGTGTGCCCTTATATTTGATTTTTATTAGCAGTGCATTAGTTCATTTGCTAACCATTCTATGTAAGCACCTATGCTACTTTCAAGCAAGTGGTAAGCAATCAGATTTCCATTTCTTCATTTTTCATCTTCTAGTTCTTACTACGGTGCTAGACCTTTGACAAGCCGACCAGAACACCGGTGATTCGTGAATCAATGCCCCCAGCTGGGTACCCTAAAAATACACACCCCGCTTGTACCCTAGGCACAAGCAGGACCAACCCATCACCCTCCTGTCACAGGGTCTAGGTCCCCATCCAAACTTGGACTCTAAGCCCCGCTTCTAAGTCCTAGACTTAGTATGGTGTAAGGACCTCCACCATCCCCGCCTCCAATCAGTCGGTCCAGAAAGAGTCAGAACCCACAATAAGAGAGCAACAAGACTTCCAAGTGTCCATACCCAAGTATGTGCTCGGGATAATAAGTTTGTGACTTGCCTAGAGTCTTATGCAACGATCGGTCCTTAACCGACACAGACAAGGAAAGCAGTGTAACCAAGCTATGCCCCGCGGCCGCGGGACACAACCTCTTACACCCACCAATACCCAAACCATATCCCTGCTCGGTCACCATTTTTCCTTTCCACCATTTATATTTTTCAAGTGATAATGATACAATAACATATTTCCTATATCCCGCGAGTGATAGGCAATCACTCGACTTCTACCGGAGTCCTGTAGCATAGCAATCTACACGATCCTATCATACTAGTAAGACTCATAGGATATATATATATATATATATATGCAAGTGGGTTTCATTCAACTCCTTAAAACTTAATGCATAAATATAATTTAAAGTGCAACAAAATAGGGGTTATGCACCAGGGCTTGCCTAGGTAAGATTTAATGAGAAGATATCTTTCCATCATGGCGACATGATCTTCAAAAGTACCATTTCTCCAGTAACTCCTGATGACTCCGCGATCCATCGACGTCCCTATTATGATATGTAATGCGATGCAACGCAAAGACATAATTAATCACTGCAATTATGACTCGTAATATACGCTTTACGCCTCTCAAGTTAATGAGCTAGTTCTAACGACGATCGTACTTAGGCTACATATCCATATTGTCGAATAAGGCGTTATTTCCCAACAAATGGCTTAGTTATATAAACCCAAGTTGTTTCTTTATCCCACTCTATCGATTTAATCTCTATTTGAAATAGGGCATCATCATCAACCTAGCAAACTAATTATTCTAGAGCTACAAAAATTACAGTGAACAACTAATAATATTGGTAGTTTACTGTAAAATTTTTAGAGTTAATACTATCACTGATCTATCGCGGAAATTCCTACAAGTTCACCTTTTAACAATATTAAGCATGATAAAACAATTAGAGAAATCCTAAAAACATTTTAAAACTAGATGAACCAAATATGCTAATAGATAGATCATGATTTTAGGAGCCTAACACAATAGATAGATCATGATTTTAGGAGCCTAACACAATTGCTAGGCGCAGGTGGCAACAGTCCGGCCCAGTGGACGGCGAGCACGGCCCAGCAAGCCCGCCCGGCGCAATGGCAGCCAACCGGCCCAGCAAGGCCTGCCCAACTGACCTGGCGAATATGTAAAAAGGACCCTACGCTTTCTCGAAACTAACGCACAGTCCACCATGTACTATTCATATGAGTCACGTATTTTGCAATAAGCACCCTAGAAATAATCCTTCCTTACCCCGCGGTACCTCTCTTCATCCACAAAGCAGAGCACAGATGGGGAATCACCGTCCGGCTGTCAATCCCGGCTGGGGAAGGCACGGCGGCGGCGGGAACCCGCCGGTTAGGGGCATGGGAGCCTACGCGACCACGGCTTGGCCACGGCAAGACCCGAGCCGTGGCGGCGGCAAGCCAGCAGCGGTGGCTCTGGCCGGACGGACAACGGCCACGACGCTCCAGGCGAGGTGGCTACGTAGCGGTGGCGCACGCACTCGAGGAGGAAGGCGCGGGTTGGGGCGGGGCACATCATGGTGGCCACGTGCGGCCGCGGTAGTGAAGGCGGCACGGCGGCGGAGCATGGGCGTTGGGCAACGGAGGTGGAGCGGCGTCGTGCAGGTCATGGTGTGGCATGGCGACCGGATGGCCCTATGGTGGGGGCTTGCCCACGGACGAGCAGCGCACGCACGAGGACGCCTAGATGACAGCGGGAGCGCCGGTGCTACACGCGGGCGTGAGGCGCGGCTATGGCTGGAGCACACGACGGGGGAAAGAAGAGAAGGGCGCCAGTGCTCGCGGAGGATCGGGGAAGGGGGCGACGTTGCGGGCATGGAAGAGGGGCAGCGCCGACAGCTGTGGTCCAGCGTGGAAACGGGGCTCACACGCGCCTCAGCTGCGAGGGGGGGGACCGAGCGAGAGTGAGCGGGTTGGGAGAGCAGAGCTGAGGCGTCGTTGCACACACGGAAGAGTGGGGTGGGTAGCGCAGCGGTTCATGCGTGCGCTCGCGCGAGAGATTGGGGAAAACCGGCGACGGCGGACTAGAGCTGGGATGCCTCCTCCTTGCAAGCAGAAAAAGAGAGGGAGGGGGAAAACAGGTCTGGCTCAGGCTTGACCCTGTCTTGGCGCATTGCGAGGAGGAGCATCCCCATGTGCACGTAGACAACATCGCAGCGGTGCATGGCCAAGACACGACGCTAGACGGCAGGAACACAGCGTAGACAGAGACGACTCAACTTGGCGGGACGCGAAGGCAGACAACGGCGCTGCGACAAAGACAATAACGCGACAAGACAATGGAGGCAGACTACGGTACGACTCCGTCGGCGATATCTAGCAAGCCTGCGTACATGGCGAAGTGGTCCGACAATGCGACGCGACGCTAATAATTCGGATGATGAATTGATTCAGAGCAGGGAAACGCTCCACCGTATTCAAGCGGCCAGAATGGCAGTGAGGCAAGGACAACAGCAGCACAGATTCACCTCAATAACGCGCGCCAGAGCACGGACGCGTGGGAGCACACCGCAGACGAACACATGGACGTCGTGTGGCTCTGCTCGGTGCGCGCCTGCGCAATAGACGACGCGACACAGATGTGAACAACGATTTATTTATAAAAATTGTTTTTCACACTTAATTAAATAAGCAAGCCGTTCGCTATTCATTTGTCCTCTGGCATTTTTAAGCACTAGTCCCTACGTCATGCTAACTCGTAGAAACAGAACATTTAGGAACTGATTAACCCGTTGTTCAATATCATTCGCCAAAATGATACTTTTAAACATAAGTTAAAATTTAAAATTCGAGAAAATCGTTTCGGTAATTTTTCTTAGGCCTAAATCTCGGTGCTAAACAAGCTCGTAACACCAGAGGTGTTACAGAACTGTCCGATGTAGCTAATTTTCGAGGTGCTTAGTGTCTAGAGGAAGACGAACGCCTCCGAAAAAGTATTATTTCGGACGGTTCTGCCAAACTATTGTATGATTTCGTGACGTTTTCTTTGAAATCTTAATTAATGCATGCAAGGAGATAATTAACTGGATGGCAATTAGTAGTACATCATATTGCTAAGCTATCTGCCTCTTTCTTGTTCAAACAAATTAAAGATGTACTGCTACTGTACTTGGTTTGAATGCTTTCTTTGGAGACTTTTCCTCTTTTGAGCAGTCTGTTTGATCCTCTCACATGCATGTGAGATTAAGAGCAGCTTCTTTCTTTGTTTTTTTTTTCTCTCTTTTTTTCCTTTTTAATGGGAAAAGGTGGAACTAAAGAAGCATCCTTTGCTATCAGCCATTCAACAGCACAACTAGTAACACAAACCATTTTCTTAAGAGCAAGTATAGTAACATGCTGTAAGCTGGCTAAATACTGAGTTGAACGAGAGATGGGAGAAGAAACGGGCTGTAAGCTTACAGCCGGCTTGGACATAAGAACCCAGAAACTTTGTGAAAGAGATAAGTGGACTATATATTAATAGTAAAGAGCTAACTACTATATAAGTGAACTAAGATAAAGCTAGAAAGAACCTTACCATTAGTAAACCGACTATATTATTAACCTAGCTCTAAAAAGGTATTTGCAACACACACATATGTACAGAGAGTATTGTACTACTTAACCATAGGAGTATTGCTGACCAATTAAGGACTGATTCTACTCCAATCATCACATGGGGCACATGAAAGTTGTTGTCAGTGAGAGGTGGCTGAAACACTTCAGGTCTAGTTTAGATTGGGGTTAGAAATTAGTATTTGGCACTGTAACACTTTCATTTGTATTTGACAATTATTGTCCAATCATGGTCTAATTAGACTCAAAAGATTCGGCTCGTAATTTACAATCAAACTGTGTAATTAGTTATTTTTTTATCTACATTTAATATTCCATGTATGTGTCTAAAGATTTGATGTGATAGAGAGAGTGAAAAAACTAATCTAAACAAGACCCAGACATGGAGTAGCGCCTAGGCATGAGTAGCCGGCCGCCGCCTAGGAGACGGCATTAATGAGCTACAACCTTTGGACTGCTGGGCAACAGAACCACTGATCGATCTTCTTCTCCTGCTCCGGTACAGACAAATTACTGATCGATACCCCGTCAGCTGTGCCCAAATGGACACCAACAGTCCAACACCATCATGTTGCTTTTTCTTTAGATGACCACATGATACTGCTGTGTGCATCAAGACTGACACTATCGTCCAGCCTTGTTGCTGCTGACACATGCACGATAGTAGTGTTTGTATAAACATGGGAATTGCTCCGCAGGTCCGGCACGCTTTCTATTCACATTTGGGTTTGGCAGGGTTGGCACCAGGCCTCCAATCAATGTGGATTGGGCAAAAGTTGCGCTCACAGAACTGAAGACATACTCCCGCACCTGCACTGGAAGACACTTCTGATGACCAAACATCGAGTTCACGGCTCGGTCCCAGCAGGTCAGTCCCATGCTCGCATCCCATGAAGGCGTTGGCCGCACTGTGCGGCAGACAGCACTCCGCGTCTCCGCTGCGACAGTGAGCACGTACTGCTGCACGTAGCGCGCGCGGAGGAGGTGAGCATCCAATGCAATGCAGGAGCAGGACTAGTAGGCAGTAGCAGTACGAGTACGTTCTCTTTTAGTACAAATAGTGGTAGTATTCCCTCTAGAAAAGAACGCAACTACGGATTTTATGCTAGCATAAGTGGTTTACGTTTAACCAAATTTTTAGTAAATACTATTAATATTTACGGCTCTAAAATAATTTATTATAAAAATACATTTAGTAGTTAATTTAATAATATTTATTTGATCTCATAAATATTAATACTTTTTATCTATAATTGCTCGAACTTATGATATAAACATGACACTATACTAAAATTGTATTCTTTCCCAATCGGAGGGAGTACATGTTCTTGTGTTGCTTGAGGTGTACCCAAGTTTAAGGTTCTCCCTTTTTAGGATTTAGGCTGCCGATCGTATCCACAAACCTAGCACAATAATTAGGATTATTATGATGACAGTCGTGTTTACCACGCTGAAATCCACAGATATGAACAGAGTGTGTGCATGGTACCTTAACTTGCATATCCAGAAGTTCTCACGCTGACATCACTGAAATAGGTAGAAGCCGCCATTTGTGCTGGCAACTGCTGCTGTTGCCTTCTCACTCGTGGTATTAGTGCAGCCCAAACAGTCAGTAAAAACAGAATCCATTCTCCGGTCAGCAGGCAAACACAATGTGGGCCAACAGAATTCACACTTCTTGGCAAATTCAGATGCTTATCGGTGACCTTCCCCTAAATGCACGCGCAATCAATGGGGTGGCTAAAGAATGCACAGGGCCCAGGTGTCTGAGAATTGCTACGACGAAGCTCTGTGGGATGGAGCATGTAAACGATGAGACAGCAACACTCCAAACCTGATCACAAGTTGCATCTATAATAATTACCATGTTTACACCAATTTGGTGGGCGGTGGCAAACAAAACATACTACAAACTCAACATCCCTGTCGAGTAAAATACCGAGCGACACATGTAAAAGATGAAACTGTAACACTCAGAAACACTGCGTGAGAAAGCCGGCAGCAGCAACATGTATGTATTCAGCAAGGTTTCTTCCAGCTGTGCCTAATTCCTGGTGCGACCACCACGCCTAGGAGGCACAACGGTCCACCCATCGGCGTCTGGAGTAGGCCTGGGAGGCCTTGGCCTGTCCACCGCCATATCTTCCGGCGCAGCCTCTTGATCATCCATCATTGATGTGTCATCACCATCATCTGAGCTATCACTGTCATCGTCGTCATCGGCCACTATCTGCTCATGAGAAGACCAATTACAGTTTTGCCAAGGAAACGCTATAACAGTCAAGTACATACATGTCCACCCTGGGAAACATATGATTCAATAAAATTCAATAACAGTACACACCTGTCTACTTTGAGAAACAGCATTCCCTTGAACATGCGAGTTCCTTAACTTCTCTATAGATGAATAATTGTTTTGCAGGCATTCTTCATGTATGATCAATAACTGTTCAGCAACCTGTTAAAAAATCATTGAAACTAATGAACACTAGTACACTACACTGATTATTGCAAGTTTCTGTGTGTTATGATACAGAATTGTCCCGGAAGACAAATTTGATGAGACATTCTTACTAGACCAAGTTCTTAAGAAATATTAGCTACTGTTGAGCGAGTTATGTGTCAATGAAGTGCATAAGATCTTTCCAATCCCAATACTCATTGTGTAAAGTTGAAATGGTCCAATCCACATCCAAACATCCATCCATGTACCAATCAAACCATGCTACCTAGGGTGCCTATTATCTAGTACATTTCACTTCAAAGGCAAGTATCATGATCTGATAAGGCAATTAATATCAAGTACAATCATGTCTTAAGCACAACTGTCACATACTATTCGGTAAGAGTATTAGATCTGTTCATGCTTCCATGCTTAGAAGTGAGAACACCTTAATGCCTTACGCTGCCAAATAGAAAAAATAGATTGTTCAACTTGTAAAAAAACAGTCAGGTAAAATCAGTAAATGAGGTATCTAGGTATCCAAACTTAATCAAACATATTCCATTAATGCCAAACCGAACCACCCTTTTTGAAGTTTAAGAGTGGAAGAACTACACACCACAAGAGCTAGGCTCCTGGGTGAGGGACTGTATACAGGATCTACATGACATACAACAGTAATCATAATGATCCAGCCAACTGTACATGTATGCACAAAATCAGGCACACATGATTAAAGATCTCGCTATGACGAAGGTTGCCCTGTATGACAGATCATAGGACCAGCTATGCCAACAGTAAGAAAGGAATATGCATACATATCTACACTACAAAGCTTATTACTGATACAGTTTAACAGGAACTAGGTTCAGGGCAACACTCATCAAGTTTTAAACATTCAAGTCAATGACGAAAATGAGTGGGGGGGGGGGGGGGGGGGGGGGGGGGGTTATAATTACCTCCTCAACACTATTATCCTCAAAGTCGGCATTGAAGGATTCAGAAATTTTTTCATCCATCATATCCACCAAGTCTTCGAAATAATGTGGACCTGAAAAGGAAATTTATCAGTACAAATAGACCCATAAAAGTGTCCAAGCTGGCTAAGTTAGCCCCACAGGCCACAGCCAGTTGAACAGATGCAAACAAAAACGCTTTCCTAAAACAAACAGAAGCTATACAAAACTGGACTGTATATTTTTCCCAGGTGAAGAATCCTGAGTAAATGTATGTCACTTGTGCCCTTAAAAATTTAATACAAACCACTAAAGTAAAGAAAAATACTAAGATGGCTCTGGGCTGAAAGCTGAAATATAAGTCATTACAAAATGTTGAAATCATACATACAGGCAAAAAGATAATTAAGACACAATCAGTTAATTATGTTTACCAATGACAACTAGCTGGTAGTCTGTTTCCAATTTCCCACAAGCTTTTTACGAAATGCCCATTTTGTATCTATCTATTAAGAAAACTGCTTAAGTTTCACCAAAGTCTAATTCTGCTTTCTTTTTCAAAAGTGTAAAACTGCTGAAAAGAGCACCATAAGGAGACCCCCACCCCCCAACCCCCCCCAAAAAAGCTTGCAGTGGAGTAGCATTATAGCATGGTGGGATTCAATTTTCTTGAAGGACATTAGCTGGCATGTTTCTTGATAAGATCTAGGATGCATCATTTTTTAGTTTTCTTAACATGGTATCCAATTGGCCATGTGGCACTGAGTTGCAATGGCCAACTGAGACATACGGCTTTCATGGTTGATCCTTGAGTCCACTATGCTGAACCTAACAAGGGCCTAGTAAATCTCACCAAGTCGCAAGTGGTTTCTAAATCACTTCCAGCTAAGTGTCTCATAAATCTCTCCAAATGTGACTGATTCATAAGCTCCCACCAATTAAATGTATGGTGACAATGCAACATTGCAACTAGCCATTTCCTTGCTGGCTACAGACAACATCCACCATCTGTTAAGACTTACACAGGCCTGAATCCAGTAGGTTTTTTTTTTTTTTTTCTAATAAATTTGTATTTATGTCATAGATTATAGATGCTGATGACAAATATAAATGAGGCGGCTTTTGCAGTAAAATGGACTGCATAATGCATTGCAGCTGAACGGCTCCCATATTTTAAATTTAAAATGAAATGTTCAAACTGTTCTAGAAACAAAGTTGTCCAAGATTTCTATTGGACAAAAACTGGTTGTTTCTTAAGAATAAATGACCATCTGCTCAACAATTTGGATCAAGATAATTCAAAAGGGCAACCTATAACAAAGAATTAAATAATCCTAAGTTCCTCCGCATGCCATATTTAATTGACACAACAACCAATTATGATGATAATCAATTCATAAAAATCACATCATTTTTCCCTGTAATGAATCGAACTTTTGCACACAATCAGAAATCCGAATCTTCGCTGGTTGAGCCATGGCTACATTTAACATAGCAACTCTCTCCACAGTCCATCCAAACTCCAAACCCTCTGAATGAAGGTATGAGAATTCAGAGACTCAACTAAACAATACGAACTGTACTTCCGGATGCCGCCTCACGGAGGAGAAAATCATCCGAGGATGTTGGGGGAGCTGCACGTACCCTTAGTGCGACAGAACCAGAAGAGGATGGACTCTTCGAACTGGTCGGCCTTGGCGCGGGAGTCGCGGCCGCCCCACTGGTTCTCCACCGCCATCTGAAGCGCCGTCCACCGCCCGAACACTAGCCTGATGGCCTCTCCAAGCGCCGCCTCCGCCTCGGCTGAGATCGGCCCGGGGCCCGGGCCGCCGCCGCCGCCGTTGGATGCGGCCATGGGACGGACTGACGGAGGAAGGCGGCTAGGGTTTTTCCCTCTCAGCTGTGAGCCTGTGACTCGTGCGGGGGCGACCGAGAGAGAAACCAGCCGTCGTCACCCTTCCAGGACTCCAGATGCTGACTGCGAAGCAAAATGCGGCCCAAGAAAAAATGTGCACACCACGCCAGGGCCAGGTTCTGGGCTTCGTGAGTGCGTGTCCATTTTGGGGCTTTAGGCGGGTCAGCTTTCAGGTCCACCTTTAGAGGCCTGGCCCAAGACAGGTTTACTTGCATTGCACTGCACTGCACTGCACATGGGGTTCTCCGGAACTCCGGAAGGGTCGGGTCGGTTCGGTTCGGTTGGACTGCAGCTACACAGGTCGAAGAAGCCTTCGTGGGCAAGGAAACGAGGCAGAAGCCGTGTCCGACTCGTTCACGCGTTCGCGGTTCGCCTCTTTCTCTCTCCTATATAAAAATCCACGCCCCCCGTCGCCTCCGCAAAATTCCCCAATCCCGCCGCCAGCCTCCGCACGCGCCTCGGAACCCTAGCCCCGGCGACGCCTTCAGATCCGGCGCCCTTACCCGGCGGAATCGCCCGCTCCTACCCCCGGTCGCCGCGTTCCGGGCATCTCGGCTACCCGGCGTCCTCTACCCGTCTTGGACACCTGCGAAGTCTTCCCCAGGCGGCGTCCCGAGGAATCGCTTGGTCGACAGGCTACGTCTCCATCCCCACCAAGCCAGCATCGACGACTCGAAGGATCCGCGCCGTCGTCGATCGCCCTATCGCCTCTTCGTAGATCGAATTTGTTCTGTGATTCTTCTCGTTGCAAGTCGTTGTATTTCATCTGAGATCTGAAAAAAAAAATTCGGGCCATCTCGAGATAGAGAGCCCTTTATTAGTGAAAAAAGAGAGTACTCGCCATCCATCATGGGTGTTGTGTATTATCAATATAAGAGTGAAAAGGAAATCTGTTCTATGCCTGTGCCCCATGCTTTTATCTGTGTGTCTGAACTCAAGCAGCTTATCATGACGAGCGGTAAGCACGGCCGTGGGCGAACCCGCGGTCGTGCCACAGAGGATATTGTCATCTCCAACGCCCACACTGGTGAAGGTTCGTTTAACGCCAAATCGCTTAGCTGTACCCGATTACTTTAGTTCTGCATATACATCCATGCATATGATCTTGTAAAACTTTATCGTAGTTTCCTTCACTTTGAAGCACAACCGATTTTGCAGCCTAATAATATTATGTGCAATTACCTTTGATCATCACAATTTTGGGAAAATCATTTAAGCTTTGCTTTTGAGGTGTCTGGATTCATGTAGCCTGTAACACATGGCAGAGTTTAGATAGCATCGATCTGGTCGGGATCAGGATACCTGGACTTCGTTGTAGTGTTCAGTTGTCCATGCGAATTGCTTAATTATAGCTCTGAACAAAAAGCCACTTGCATATGGTTTTATCGATTGTCCTAGTTTTGGTGCCAATGATTTTGTGTGTCATTTCAATCTGGATTCCTCGGTTTGGCTTTGCATATGGTTTTATCAATTGTCCTAGTTTTGATGCCAATGATTTTGCATGTGTTATTTCAATCTGGATTCCTCACTCAGTTTGGCTATTTCTGTGTTACTGCAAGTTGATGATTCACAATTGCAGATCTCAGAGATTTTGTGATACTTTTGCTTTGTACATCAATATTCTGTAGGCCACGAATAGGTATTCCGTTGAGTACAATGGTCACTGTTTACTCATGTTTCCATTGTTGTTGAGAAAAATAAGAGAGCTGTAATACGTGTACATTGTACTGTATTTGTGTATGGTGTCCTATCATTTTGTATGCTCATGGGATGTGTTACTGCCTCCTGAAGGAGTTCAGTCAAGCTGTATACTGGATGAAATGATCCATATGTATCTGCATATATCCTATTGGAAATGCACCTTGCCATACTGATGGAAGGCTTATATTTGTAAATTGTGAAGTGTAAAAATCCTATTTTTACCCTTTCTTTTTCAAAGTATGTTCATGAATACAGGACATCTCAATAGTGCTCTGAGAAATCCCAATTGTTAACCAAAAGCATAAAGTCAATCTGTAAAACTGCCGGTTTCTTAAGGCTTCAAACGAACGACTAGTCATGTTGATGATGAAATCGAAGTCTATTTTTTACCTTTCATGAATAGTATAAATCAATTTAAACATCTCAATTTCGATGTTCAATTAAATGCATCATTTGGTATATGAGAAGAGTTATTTTGTAACTTGCCTGAATATGTTTGTTTTAGTGGATTATTAGTTGACATTTCTGTTTTCTGTGTTTGTGTTTGTGTTTGAATTCAGAATATGCAGATGAAAGAGCATCTGTGCCACAGAACACAACTGTGCTGGTTCGCAGAATTTCCATTCCCGGACAACTGTCAGAGAAGATTGTCTTGTCCCCCACGTAATGTCTCCTCTTCAATCTTTTACTTTGCATTATCATTCACTATTTCGAAAGAGAGGCTAGGAGACAACATTTTAAATCATAGACCAATTCATGTGGAGTGGAACCTGAATCAACTAGAAGTAACATTAATATATTTTTCTTAAGACAATGTGTGCATACAGTCTGAACAATTTGACTTCATAATGAAACCAACAGAATAATTCTCTCTATTTCCCTACTGTTTTTTTTTTTTGTCTAAACTGCTCCCAGTAAATCCTGATTGTTTTCTTCGAGTTCTCTGTCCAAACACAGTTTTGTGAATATTGCAAGGTCTATAGCTGAAGCATCATCAATTAAATATGTTTCAACTGAGAATACGCATGGCAGAAAATGAGGACTAACCATACTAACTTCATGTAACTAATTGCAGGCGGAAAGTCACAGAAGAATGTTCTGTACCTTGCAAGTCAGTGGTTACTGACTCAAGCTCAAAGTTATGTTCCTCCACAGTAGTGCAAGATGAAGATGCTGCAATTGCAGCAGTGATTGATGCTGCTGAACTCAAACTGTAAGCGTATCACATTCTCTTTTTTTTCACGACATGGTAATATTTTTTCTTGTTACCTCTGATAATCTTGTTCCATGGTGCATGTAGGGAACAGCACCCGTCTAAAAGAGGACAAGGCAGTGGAAGGTTCACATCAGGACGTAACTATGGACCATTGGAAGGGGAGACACCTCCACCAGGCTACGTCTGCCGCTCTTGCGGTGTTCCAGGCCATTTCATTCAACACTGCTCACAGGAAAACAAGACACCTCCACCTGGATACATTTGCTACAGATGCCGAATTCCAGGGCATTTTATTCACCATTGTCCAACCATTGGTGATCCCAAGTTCGACAATAATAAAATGAGTCGGTCTCTTGTCCCAGTAGTAACTGTCAGTCCTGTCGATGGCATTTTGGATTCACTTGTCCCGGCTGCCCCAGTTAGTGCTGTTGATGACTTGCCAGCAGAGCTCCACTGCCGGCTATGTAAAAAAGTGATGAGAGATGCAGTATTGACAAGCAAGTGCTGTTTTGACAGTTTTTGTGATAGATGTAAGTGGTTTTCATATACTCCATTTGTATGTATCTTCAAAAAAGTATTTGTTTTGGTGTCAATGAGTGCATTATCCAAAAGTATCCAAGATGTTTTACACCAAATTTGTTTTTATAGCAGTATCTAGCTGTTTGTGTCAAGTAATTATCATTCAAACAATATAAGGAACGTCTTTCTATTTACCTTTTGTCAGGCATTCGGGATTATATTATTACAGAGTCGAAGTGCATTTGTGGAGTCAAGACGCTAGCAGATGACCTCATTCCCAATCAAACACTTAGAAGCACAATCAGCAATATGTTGGGAACACAGGCTAGCAGTGGTGGAAGTGGTACAACAAGGCACAGAAGTTCGTCAGGCAGCAACCCTGACCCCAAAATACAGAGCCACACCGCTTCTGCTACCTCAGCAAGGGAGGTGAAGCAATCTACAGACCACAAGTTACCTGCACCTGATGGTGGTGCGCTCCAGGTTGCCACAGGAGGTGCTCTAGTGAACCAGCCTCTAGAGAAATTGGCAGCCACTGCTAGAATCCTTAGCAAAGATGAAGGCAATTCTGCAGAAGTGTCAGCAGAGAAGGCTGTAGCAAATGCTGAAGCCCTCAAAGTTAAGGATGGAAGTGAATCAACTTCAAAGGCCACCACTGTTTCAGGGGCCCTGAAACACGATGTCACAAGGACAGATCAACCAAAGAAGAAGCGGAAGAAGGCAGACTTAACTAAGAACGTTCAACCTAACAATGTTGGCTATGGTTACAATGTTCCATTTGACCCTGCATATTACAATCCCTTCAAGAATGGATATCCTTGGGCAACTGAACCTTACATGTATAGCTCAATGGGGATGCCGTACACTGGTTATCCAATGGATCCATATTGTGTGAATACCTTTACTGGCATGCCACTGCAGGTTCTTGCAATGCAAGGCTATCCAGCAAGCTACCAAAGGTAGGTATTGTCCTATCATCCTCGGTTTAGAGTGTTCTTTTTCATTAACTGAATTATACTTGGCTTCCAGTTATTCAGAGCTTCACTTGCTATTTGTGACACTAACAGTCCATATTGCTGATTTCTTCAGGCCTGAAACTGAGCCCATGCATCGTGGGGGCAATGCAGCTGCTAGGGCACTTTCAAAGCACCCTGAGAGGAGTGAGAGACCCAAGGACACTCGTCTTCAGCCCCAATCACCAGAGCACAAGCGACAACTGGTCTCTTCTCATGGCTCAGAATCAAGAACAACGAACAGGACAAGGTCAAGCTCCGAGAGAATGGAACATGGGCATTCTAACAGGGCCTCTGTTGAGGATCACTCTAGTAGGAAGCGGATGCGCGATTCTTCTCCAAAGTATGACGATAGACAGAGCGGCGGGAGGTCGAGACATGGTTCCAGGAGTATGATGACTCGTGAGGAGGATGCAAGCGACGATGAACGTAATTTCAAGAGGACATGGGGTCGCAGATCATCAAGAGGCGTGGACACAAGGCACTGAATGGAAGGATGTGGACTGCGGCGGACCAAGTGCAGCAATACATTGCTGGTCACCAGTGCTCACCTATGGATTTTCTTTTACTCGTAATTGTATGTATGCCCCTGAAGGCAGTGGAAAGCATGTCAGAAAGCAGAGGGAAACTTCCGGTTCCCTGGCGAAATGTATTGATATTAGCAATTTGTACTAATGATGAGCATTGCCAGATCTCTCTGTAATGCAATCTCTCCAAATATAAATAGAATCTCAATAAGTTTCCAAGTGTTCTTTTACTTATTTGGTCTCCCTTTTACCCTACAAGAACCGTTTTACTGTTGAATTTGATTGTACTTTTTGTGTACCATGTATAAGAATTTGATTGTGCAAGACGCGAATTTATAATATGATCATATGATAAGACGTCTTCGAATTTAAGTTGGATTCACCCACATTTTTCTGTCGTCTTTTTTACTTCTTATCACAATGTCCTCCCCTACAACAACAAACAAAGCCTTTAAGTCCCAAACAAGTTGGGGTAGGCTAGAGTTTTAAACCCAGCAGAAGCAATTCATGCATATGAATAACTATTTTCCAAGCACTTCTATCTAAGTCTAAGTCTTTGGGTATATTTCATCATTTTAAGTCTCTTTTTATTGCCTCTATCCAGGTCAACTTCGGTCTTCCTTTGCCTCTCTTCACGTTACTATCCTGGCTTAGGATTCCACTACGCATCGGTGCCTCTGGAGGTCTTCGTTGGACATGTCCAACCAATCTCAACCGGTGTTGGACAAGCTTTTCTTCAATTTGTGATACCCCTAATCTATCACGTATATCATTGTTCCAAACTCGATCGCTTCTTGTATGACCGCAAATCCAACGTAACATATGTATTTCCGCGACATGTCGTCTTTTCGTAAGCCAATATTCTGCACCATACAATATAGCAGGTTTAATCGTCATCCTATAAAATTTACCTTTTAGCTTCTGTGGTACCCTTTATGTCCTCGCATCCCTGCTATCCTGTATATGACCTAGAGTCACATAGCCCATGCTTATACGAATTAAAGTTTGATTCCAAAATGCATCAAACGATGTTACGTGGTTTGATTTCGAAATGTATTAGAAAATAGGATGATTGTTAAATAATTTTTCGAACCACAAATCAACAACGATTAGTAATCGTGCAACAAGTCGTAAGTGCCTGTCCCCGTTCGCTGGTCTGAAACTTGGCTGAAACTGGCTGAAAAATACCGTTCTGGCTGAATTGTTGTGAGAGAAAAATACTGTTCCGGCTGATAAAAGAAGTTGAACAAGCCGAATATAGAGTAAGCCGAACAGGGCTATCGTAATTTACGAGCATATTTGCTACAGTTAAGATGATAATAATAAACAAACACAAACAAAACTCACTTGAATCGTCCCATGCAAATGCTACTTGCTACCCTAGCACATGTCCAATTCTTCATGAGCAGACGTTCGCTCTGAGCAAATGAAGTTTGAATGCTTCTTTCCTTGCCATTTTCGTCTCAATGTTTCAGTTCAAGAATTGAAGCATCATTAACCACTGAGGGCCTGTTTGGCAGTATAGTAATCATTTTCACCTGTAAAACATTTCAGCTTGTAATTTCTTGTGCACATGAATACTGTTTAATTTTTTTTACCAGCGGAAAATGTTGTTTGGTAGGAGCCATGGATTGCCGTAGACCTTGGCAGCCGTACTAATTGCCCCTACACTCGTCTGCTAACCACGAGGCTCTACAATTCCGGCCACGGTGCTCGGCGTCGTCAAAATTAAACGTCGCCGTCATCGCAGACCTCGACGGCCGTATCAAATCGAACTCGCGCGGGCTCCTTGTCATGGCGCAGACAGGCAAACATGGATCAAAATTTCAGATCGTCATCAGATTTTGAATCCAAGCATCAAAGCGCAGCACGAAACTGAAGGAAATTCAGATCATTTCTTAAATTGGAGCTCGGACAAATCAGATCAGACCATCAATTTTGACGAACGCAGTGGAGGCAGAGTTCTCTTTCGTTGAATTCGAATCCATCGTGGCTCAGGAATTCCTAATCTCGCTGGTGTGAGGAGTGAGGACCACCATCGACGACGAGGCAACGAGGCGGAGGGCGCTGGGCGCGACATGTGACTGGGCTGAGGTGAACCAGACGATGGAGTCGACAGCCGGCACAACTGCAGAGGATGGTGGCGGCGGACGAGGAGGTCGATGAAAGAGAGGGCGGCGTGTTGGGTATTCCTGTAAGTTTGGGAGGAACCAGGTGCCATCTCGGTCTCTTGGGTTGCGTGTTATATATAAGAGGAATCGTCTCTATGCGGTGACAAGTACAATAATATATGGTTATAATAATGATCCCTTCAATCTAGGCTAACATACCATCTATATCGAACTAATAGGATCTCATCTAGAATACAATGAACCTGGTGATACCAGGGCTAACCTATCATATCATCTAACACTCCCCCTCAATCTTAGCCACTTACAATGTTAAGATTGACTCTAAATTGTCATAGCTTCGCAGCAGGAATTGCTTTGGTGAAGCCATTGACCAACTGATCGCCTAAGTTAATGAATCTGATGTCCAACAATTTTTGTGCCACTTGTTCTCTAACAAAGTGAAAATCAATCTCTATGTGTTTCGTTCTAGCATGAAACACTGGATTGACAGACAAGTATTTTGCCCCCAAATTATCACACCACAATCGTGCAGCCCTGGGGTGATCAATCTTGAGCTCGCTCAACAACTTCTACACCCACATCATCTCAGCCGTGGCATTTGCCAAGGCCTTATACTCAGCTTCGGTGCTAGACCGTGACACGGTCGCCTGCTTCCTGGCTGTCCATGACACTAGATTTTCACCTAGAAACACAACGAAGCCACCAGTTGATCTGCGGTCATCAGGACACCCCGTCCAATCAGCGTCAGAGAAAGCACTGATCATCATTGATTTTGATCTCTTGATCTTAAGCCCATAATTCAGAGTACCACAAACATACCGCAAGATTCTTTTTATTGCACTCCAGTGTATAGTGGTAGGCGAGTGGAGGTATTGACATACTTTGTTGACAGAGAAGGATATATCTGGTCTTGTTAGAGTTAAATATTGTAATGCCCCCAACAATACTTCTATACCGTGTTGCATCTTCATCTCCAAGCTTTGTACCATCGGTTAAGCTGAGTTTCTCTGAAATAGATAGAGGAGTGTCAACAGCCTTGGCTCGGTTCATTCCAGATCGAGCAAGCAGATCAGCTGCATATCTTCCCTGCGAGAGCAGTAACCCATCTGATAGCTTTTTAACTTCAATACCTAAGAAGTAATGCAAGTTACCCAGGTCCTTCAGTGCAAATTCTCTTTGCAAATCTTTTAGCAGTGCTTCTGTTGCATCTTGTGAGGAGCTTGCTACAATAATATCATCTACATATACCAACACAAAAATGCAGTATTTGCCCCGGTTGTAGTAAAACAACGAAGTATCAGCTTTAGATGGAACAAAACCAAGACTTTTCAATCTCTTGCACATCCTTGCATACCATGCTCGAGGTGCTTGTTTAAGCCCGTAGAGTGCCTTGTCCAACTTGCAAACATAGTTGGGATGAGCTTTATCAGCATAGCCTGGTGGTTGATGCATATACACTTCTTCCAGAATGCCATGAAGGAAAGCATTCTGTACATCGAGTTGACGAAGAGACCAACCCCTTGAGACTGCAATGGACAAGATCAGACGTATGGTTGCTGCCTTCACAACTGGACTGAACATGTCTTCATAGTCAATCCCATACCATTGTTTGAACCCCTTTGCAACCAAGCGTGCTTTGTATCTATCAATTGTGCCATCAGCTCTACGTTTGATCTTATATACCCATTTGCAGCCTATGACATTCTTCCCCTTGGGGGGAGGCACGAGGTGCCATGTCTTGTTGCGTAACAAAGCTTGATGCTCACTATCCATAGCAGCTACCCAATTTCGGTCACCAAGTGCTTCCTCAACTATGGTTGGCTCTTCTGTAGATGTTTGAGAGCTCATGCACCAGCGTACTGTGCCATCAGTATGAATTTTAGGCTGCTGAATTCCATGTTGTAGGTGTCGGGGACCTAATACCGGGGTATCCAAGGAGGTGGAACTAATAACCATCGAATGTTACAAACTCCCGGACAGACAAGGGTGCTACTACGCTTCTTGCCCGAATGACGGGAGTTTAGTTCTGCCTCGCCCGACACTCGTGGGCCAGCTCCGCCTCGCCCGAGGGCTAAGGGCTAGACTCTGCCTCACCCGACGCCCATGGGCCAGCTCCACCTCACCCGAGGGCGAAGGGCTAGACTCCACCTCGCCTGACGTCCGTGGGCCAGCTCCGCCTCGCCCAAGGGCTAAGGGCTAGACTCCGCCTTGACCGACGCTCGTGGGTCAGCTCTGCCTCGCCCGAGGGCTAAGGGCTATACTTTGCCTTGCCCAACGCCCGTGGGCCAGCTCCGCCTCGTCCGAGGGCTAAGGGCTAGACTCCGCCTCACCCGACGGATAAAAGTCTGGCTCCGCCTCGCCTGACAACCACTCCCCGCTCTCTCATGATGATAGGTACAGGGTGAGACAAGACGTTCAGGTCAATCGCGGCATCAAGGGCCATACCCTGCACCCCTGCAGGAAAGTACCGTCAGGGCGCGACGAGACGGGCGCTTAGACCCTTCCAGGCGTAGCAGAGCCTAAATAGTGTTGCGAGCGCATGCTCTTCGCCCTACAGTGTTGTAGGCGCCGCCTTCAACCTCCGGGCAAAGAACCCGACACGGACATACGACATCCGCTACGTTCCAAGCGGGGACTCCCATCTTCTATAGTGACAAACAAGTAGTCACTGCGCCATCCGCTCTCCATGGGGTCAGAGATCAACAACCCCGTCCAACACGCCGCCCGCAGGGGCGGGATGGGACGCACCCACTTGTTAAAAGAGGTCAGGGTGTGGCCTACGAAGATCAACAAGCGCACCGCTTCTGACACGGTTTGCTAGGTTATACAGGGCAGGCGCGGGAAAAAAGAAAGACCTGACTCCTTCTAAGGACCTTCTATACCCATGGTATTTTCTTCTTTCTCCCATCTGTAGCCCCTACTTCCCCCTTGGTCTATAAAAGGGAGGGCAGGGCTCTACTAAAGGGATGGACTTTTGATGGACAACACACATCACACACAGTCAAGCTGCTACCAGGCTCTTGACATCCTTTCGACCCTTCCATCAGAGACCTGGGACCAGTCCCTCTCTCGACCGTTTGTACCCCCTACTATGAACCATTTTCGGTGCTAATAACACGAGCAGCATCAGACTGGACGTAGGGACATTCAGCCCGAACCAGTATAAATCTTGTGTCCTTTAGCGCACCATCCAGACCTAACGCGCATAAATATAAATTTACTTGCCGGTGCTTATTCGAAACACCGACAGTTGGCGCGCCAGGTAGGGGACTTTGCGCATTCTAAATCAGGCCTCGGATGGCTAACCACGTAATCAGCTGGGTCCCGGGCACACATGTGCATTTCAATGACCTGGATTTCATCATCACACTGGGAGGAGAGCTGGTACTGGCCCACACGGCCATCTAGTCTCTCCCTCCCGTCAACTTCAGCTACCGGAGGCTTGAGGGCCAGCCCGACGTCTCCCTTGGACCTCAGTCGTCCAGGGAGGCCCCGTGCCACATCACCCTCTCTCCAAAACGCTCCACACGGTGCGCCTCGATGGTGTTTCCGTTCGGCCTCCGCAATGCTGTGGCAACCGTTGGCCACCTTCTGGCACTACGCATGGTTCAGCCGCCCACGGACAACGAGTTCATGGGGGCAATTGAACATGATCCGGAGACTCTCCACAGGCTCCTCATGGAGGAGCCAGAGTCATCCTCTAGCTCTGACTCCAGCAGGGGGAGCCATCACCCTTCCCGGGAATGCTTCATGGCGCAAACCCCTGAGGGGCACGTCGAAAGCGTCTCCGAGGAGGAGGCTACCCCAACGAGCAACCCTGATGGTAGGTCCGGAGGGGAGGTAGTAGCCCCATCTCGCTTAGGGATGGAGCAGCTAAGAGCCTAGAAGCTGGAGATCAATGAGGCTAGACAAGGGCTCGTGCGGGAGTATGCGGACATTAATCGCGAGATCGAACGCCGTGAAAACGGCGGGCGCGCGCGCCACGACCCTTGATGTACACCAGAGGATCCTCACCGATGATGGGACCCTCCCTCACTTCGCTCGGGCAAGCCAGAACATCATCGCCGCGACGGCCTTGCTTCACGACCTCCCAGAGGCCGTGACGTCTGAGGATCGTCGGGCCCACCAAGAGATTCACACATTGCTCGAGCGTGCGATGGTGCAGCAGGCGGAAAGCTCGTTGTCTCGGTGACGTGAGCCCAACGCCAGCCAGCGCATGCCCTCGGGATGCCCCGCTAAGGACGTGTCTGTTCACCAAACACCACCAGGCGACAGGCAGCACACCGCTGTCCTGGTACATCAACGTCTTGGCCACAACCGTGACGTGCACAACACCATCGACGCTCGCAGGTGCACCCACGGCGACGAAAGGGAAGGAGCCCACCACGGCTATCATCCCTGATGCGGCGGACGCTATGACAGCGGTGAGGATCGGAGCCCGAGCCCCGGCCTGCCAGGCCCTCAGGCCTTCGGCCGACACATCCTCAACGCTGCTTTTCCACCAAGGTACCGACCGCCCACCAATATCCCTAAATATTCTGGGGAGACAAACCTCGGGCTTTGGCTCGAAGACTATCGGCTTGCCTATCAAGCTGGTGGTGCGAGTGATGACGATTTCATTATTCGTAATCTCCCGCTATTCTTGGCCGATTCAGCATGAGCTTGGTTGGAGCACCTACCGTCCAACGCCATTCAAAGTTGGGCGGATCTGATGGAGATCTTTGTGGGGAACTTCCAGGGCACATACAAATGCCCTGGAAACCCATGGGACCTCAAGAACTGTCGCCAGAAGGCCAATGAAACTCTCCACGGGTACATCCGGCGCTTCTCCCGGCAGTGCAACGAGCTCCCTAACATCGTCGACGCCGACGTAATAGGAGCCTTCCTATCCGGGACAACCTGCGAATCCCTGGTCCACAAGCTGGGGCGCAGGGGCCTGCGGACCACCAAGGAACTCTTGGACATCGCTACCAGCCACGCCTCAGGAGAGGAGGCGGTCGGAGCCATCTTCGACCGCCCCGATGGCAAGGCAAGGCAGGATGAGGACACCGGCGAAGGCGCCTCCAACCGTCTCGCCAAAAGAAAAAATAAGAAGCAACGGCGCGACAACTCGCTCGTGGCCGCTGCTGAACGCAAGGGTGGCCGGAAGCCCACGGAGGGCACTCCGAACCACTTTGAGAAAATGCTCGAGGGGCCATGCCCAAACCATGCTTTTCTGGTGAAGCATCTATATAAGGATTGTGGCCTCATGCGCAAATACTTGTTCGGAGGCCTCAACAAAGGGGAGCAGGGGAAGGAACCTGCCCCCACCACAGACGACGCCGAGGAGAAGGACGACGCCTCCCCAACACCGAACGGCGCCCTCATGATCTTCGGGGGATCAACGGCCTATGACTCCAAACGCCGCCAGATGGTCGTGCGCCGTGAGATCTATACGACCAGTCCGGCCACGCCTGCTTTCCTCCGATGGTCAGAATCCGCCATAACCTTCAACAGGACCAACCATTCGAATGCCATCCCACACCCAGGAAGGTACCCGCTTATTGTCGACTCGATCGTCGGCCCAAAGCAGCTCACAAAAGTACTGATGGACGGAGGCAGCGGCCTCAACATCATGTACGTAAAGACGCTCGACGAGATGGGCGTCGACCGAACGAACCTCTGCTCCATCCGAGCACCTTTCCATGGCGTCATGCCCGGTAGATAGGCCGTACCACTAGGACAGATCGATCTACCCATCACTTTCAGGGATCAGTCCAATTACAGGACTAAGACCCTCACCTTCGACGTGGTAGGGTTCCCTGGGATCTTCCACGCCATCCTGGGATGTCCATGCTACGTGAAGTTCATGGCTGTCCCCAACTATACATACCTCAAGCTGAAGATGCCGGGTCCCCGTGGGGTCATCACCGTCGGCACCTCCTTCCGTCGCGCTTACGAGTGCGAAGTCGAGTGCTGCGGCCACGCCACAGCAGTCGTCGCCTCCGAAGAGCTCACCACCCTCAGGGGGGAGGTCGCCAAAGAAGCGCTCGACACAAAGAAATCGACCAGGTCGTTCGAATCGGCAGCGGGCTTCAAGGAGGTCCTCGTGGACCCCAACAACTCCGAGGCTAAAAAGGTACGCATTGGTACTGCGCTCTCTGACGAATAGGAAAGCGCGCTCATCGACTTCCTCCACGATAACAAAGACATCTTTGCATGGAAACCCTCGGATATGCCAGGCATCCCAAGGGAGGCCGCCGAGCATACCTTGAAAATCCACCCAGGCTCCAAGCCGGTGAAGCAACGCCTACGCCGCTTCGACGAGGAAAAGCGCAAGGCCATCGGTGAAGAGATAGCAAAACTGTTGGCTGCCGGGTTCATTAGGGAAGTACACCACCCAGAGTGGCTAGCAAATCCCATTCTTGTGCGAAAGAAGAGCGGGAAATGGAGGATGTGTGTCGACTACATGGGCCTCAACAAGGCATGCCCAAAGGACCCGTTTCCTTTGCTACGCATAGACCAAATAGTCGATTCCACCTCAGGGTGCGAAACCCTCTGCTTCCTTGACGCATACTCTGGCTACCACCAGATCGCGATGAAAGAGTCCGACCAGCTCGTGACGTCTTTTATCACCCCCTTCAGATTGTTCTGCTACATTTCAATGCCGTTCGGTCTGAAGAACGCTGGGGCAACTTACTAGCGCTGTATGCTCAACTGCTTTGGGGACCTCATCGGGCGGACCGTTGAGGCCTACGTCGACGACATCGTAGTTAAGTCCATGCGGGCTGACCATCTTGTCGCCGACCTTGAACAAACCTTTGTGAAACTCTGGGCAAATGGCATCAAACTCAATCCCGAAAAGTGTGTTTTCGGGGTCCCAAGGGGCATGCTGCTCGGCTTCATTGTCTCCGAGCGCGGCATCGAGGCCAACCCAGAGAAAATCTTAGCCATCACAAAGATGGGCCTGATCTAGAACATAAAGGGGGTTCAGCGGGTCATAGGATGCCTCGCCGCCCTCAGCCGATTCATTTCGCGCCTCGATGAATGAGGACTCCCCCTTTATCGACTCCTAAAGAAAGCCAACCGCTTCGAGTGAACAGCCGAGGCCCAGGAGGCGCTTGACATGGTCAAGCTACTTCTAACAAAACCTTCGGTCCTGGTTTCTCCAAGCAACGGAGAATCCCTCTTGCTGTACATAGCGACCACCACGCAAGTGGTCAGCGCCGCCTTAGTAGTAGAGCGGGAGGAAGAAGGGCACGCCTTCAAGGTATAGCACCCTGTATATTTCATCAGCGAGGTACTATCCGACTCCAAAACCTGTTACTCCCAAATCCAGAAACTCCTCTACACCATCCTCATCACCAAGAGGAAGCTACGCCACTACTTTGAGTCACACCCTGTGATAGTCGTGACGTCGTTCCCCCTCAGCGAGGTTGTTCATAGCCAAGACGCCACAGGAAGAACCACAAAATGGGTGCTCAAGCTGATGGATCAAGGCATTACCTATGCCCCCCGAACGGCGATCAAATCCCAGGTACTGGCTGACTTCATCGCTGAGTGGACCGAGGTCCAGATGCCACCAGTAGTCGTTGATCAAGAGTACTGGACGATGTACTTCGATGGATCGCTGATGAAAAAGGGTGCCAGCGTGGGACTAGTCTTCGTATCATCCCTCGGGGTCCGCATGAGGTACATGGTTCGGCTCCATTTCCCGTCATCAAACAATATTGCTGAATACGAAGCGCTCATCAATGGCCTACGAATCGCCATCGAGCTGGGCATCCGACGCCTTGACATCAAGGGCGACTCTGATGAGGACATCACTCCTTTGGATGTACCAGCTGATCCTCCAACCGTCATGCAAGGTCCAATGACCCGGGCTCGAATGCGTCAACTCAATTTACAGGTGAGCTCGTTCTTAAGCGATCCTTTTCATACTTTTGAGAATAGACTACTACCTAATGATGTTATCTTGCTTAGGAACATTGGAGAGGGTCAAGAGGGACTAAGAGGACGTGGAGGAGGTGATGATGACCAGCAAGGACGTCCAACACAAGCCGGAGGCCTAGTCCAACACGAATTCGAGTCTGCCTCGGCCTCCAGGACCAGTCTGCCTTAAACTGGTCGCCCAGGATGCATCCGGACTCCGTTTTCGATGATCCACATATGGATGGAAAGCTAATTTGATAAGGAAGCCAATCCAAGTGGTTTCACGTCAAAAGATGTTCGGAATCAACAGGAATCATCGAAACAAGTCAGCATCCAGAATCTGCCAGGGTGCTACGACACCGTCTTTTGGTCCGTTGGACCATGTATCGAGTTTGGGCCCATTAGGGGCGCGTCCAGGGGTCTTGCATGACCCTAGAGTCTTCATAAATAGCCACCGCCCCTCCATTAGGGTTTGGGTTTTGCTTAGATTATTCTGTCAAGAAACAGTTTCGCCGTTCTTCGGTTTGTGAGACCCAACTCGTGAGATTAATCATACATTTGCAATTTGGTTGCGATCTTTCTTGTTCTTGCTTGTGTTCTTCGTTACGCAGGCAGGGATTAGCCTTCTTGGCGAGGTCAACCTGGTCCGTGACTCGGTTGATAACCAGAGGAGCTGTGGTGCTAAGATTGCAGGGTTCGATCTTTCGATCTGAAGCCGGATCGGTGTGTCATTCTCTGCCACAATGATAGTTACCATCACCTGACGGAAGATCGGGATCCCCGTCTCCATTAAGTGGTAATCAGAGCTAAGGTATACCGTCAGGTTCACTTGTTATTCCCTAGTTTGAGTGTTTCGTATTCGTCCCATAGTCCAGTGTCATACTCGTTTTTCCTATCCTAGAACCTTCCGCGCCATAGCCTTTGCATATTTCAGTTTCAGAGTCCGTCGTGTTGAGTTTGTGTCCTGGTCGAGGTTTTGTTGCTGGTTAGGTCGTGTTAGAGTCCAGTTCGTGTGTTTCCCCCCATCGTTTCCATCAAATCTTGGCTGTTGTGACCAATTTTGCACATATTGTTCCCGTTTTGTCCTCTAATTTGGAGCCAATTCTTAAAACTGGTCTAGTTTTCGCATACGAACTCCATTTTCGACGTTCCATATATGCAAATCGATCAGAAAAATTTTTTGGATCCGTCCATCCCTTGCTTTGCTAGGGTTTGGAATTTTTAGATTGGCCAAAAAGTGGTCACAAGATCCTCGTTTCGTGGTCACAAGGTTTTTGTTAATTTTCATCTAGTTTTCTGAAAATTCCACAGGCCACGTCTTACACTTGTTTGAGCTCATATTTTCTGTGGTTACTGCTTTTGTGCTCTTAAGTAAAGGAAAAATATCAAAAAAATAAAATAAAAAAGTCAAAATTTCCCAAAAAACAACGACAGCCCAAAAAATAGAAAAAAAGAGAGGGGTAAAAGAGGAACAATATCTAGAGGAGCACATAGAGAAGCCCAAAGTGAGCTGTGTTTGCGTGTGCTGTCTGGTTCCTTGTTTGTGTTGCTGTTTCCATCCACCATACTTATTTTTCTCATACCTATTACCTTGCTATCCACCATACTTTTGTCACAACCTGGTACTTGCAACACTTTAGACCAGCAACGAGAACAAGTACTTTGGATTATAATTCAGCATTACTTTCTATTACTAACTTGTGTGCCAGATATACATATTACTCTTTGTTTGCCTTCCAAGCTCCACAAATTCTTCAGATCAGTACAGACAAAGGGCCTTGCAATCTCGGTACCACTACCTCACAGGTATCACGAACCAGCCGCCGGTTGTACCGCCCACTGCTTGCGTTGGTAAGAACTTGGTAAGAGCTTGGTAAGACGCTTCCACTTGCTGTGAAAAGTGACACCACTACAACCACGTAGTCATTTGGTAGGGATAACTTTCACCTGTTTGTTCCTGTTTTTGTGTTTTCAATGGCAGGAGGTGAACAGACTACATATAACAATCCTAAGGGTTTCAGCGAGTGTGTCAGCCAAGAGCAACTACAAGCTGTTGTAGAGGATGCCCAAAAAAGAATGAATGAGGCCATCAGGAAGGCCGTCACTGACGCACTCATTGAACTCAACATTGGCAATAGCATGGAGAGATTGGACAAGCGAATTTCCACGCTAACCGACAAGGTTACTGAGTTGGAAACCTTTGTGGCGGGCAAAAATGATGTTTTCGACAGCAACACCGATGGTCAAGACACGGTGCATGATGCCGCTGGAAACATAGGTCGAGCAGCTATCCGACAAGAGAGATTACGGCAACGTCTACGCCGCAACACGACAGGTATGGGTGGTGTCCACCACCACCACCGTCAAGGTAATAATCACCATGTGCCCGATGATCCTTATGCTAAGATTAAGTTCACAATACCATCTTTTTCGGGTCATTATGATGTTGAGGGATATCTTGATTGGGAGATGACGGTAGAACAAAAGTTTAGTGCCCACCTTGTACCTGAGCAGCATAGAGTTAGACAAGCTACTAGTGAGTTTAAGGATTTTGCCATTATTTGGTGGAATGGGCTAGCTGCACAGGATGCTTTACCTGGTACATGGGAAGAACTTAAGGTAGCTATGCGTGATCGTTTTGTTCCTCCTTCTTATCATAGAGACTTGCGTAAGAAATTGATGCGTTTAGAACAAGGAGATAAATCTGTACAGGATTACTATGGTGAGCTCCAAAAGGGATTGATGCGTTGTAGTGTTGTAGAGGGAAACGAAGATGCCATTTGTCGTTTTTATTCTGGTTTGAGGCGTGACATTCAGGACATTGTTGATTATAAAGAATTTAACACTGTCAACCAGTTGTTTCAGTTTGCTATGCTTGCAGAAAAGGAATTGCAGGGGCGTAAACAGCAGGGCAAGAGCAAGGTCAGCACCAGCACATACACGCCACGCTCGGCACCATCTTCGGGGCTAACCAAGCCAACCACTTTTTGGACGCCTCCACCAGCGAGCAAGCGACCAACAGCCTCTGGAGTTTCCGCTACACCTAAGACACCTCCCGCACGACCTTCAGATTCAGGTAAAAATTCTTTGCAGGTGCCTACCAAGAGTTCCTCATCCGTTGCATCGACGGGACGCACTTCGGGTATTCAGTGCCACCGCTGCCATGGAATTGGCCATGTGCAGAAGGACTGCCCAAGTCAGTGGGCGTATATTGCTACAGAAGATGGTTACATCAGCACCTCTGACATTGAGGATGAAGAAGACCAAGATGCAGATGAGGAGGACGGCGAAGTCCTTGGTGACGAGGCCACGGTGTCCTATAGGAGCATTATTGTACAGCGGGTGCTCAGCTCACAAGTCCAGCAGCCTGAGAAGCTACAACGCCATAACTTGTTCTAGATTTTCTTCGTCATCAGCAACCATCAAGCACGTGTCATTATTGATGGAGGTAGCTGCAACAATTTGGTGAGTTCTGATTTGGTCAAGAAGCTTAGCTTGACCACACGCCCACACCCACGTCCATATCATATTCAGTGGCTAAATGATTCTGGTAAAGCAAAGGTAACACAAACTTGCAGAGTTTTATTTTCCATTGGTTCTTATGCTGATTCTGTTGATTGTGATGTGGTACCTATGCAAGCTTGTTCACTTTTATTGGGTCGTCCTTGGGAACATGATAATGATGCTACACACCATGGTAGAAGTAATAAATACACTTTTGTGCATAAAGGAAAGAAAATTACTTTGGTACCTTTGACCCCTGCTCAAATTGTACAAGCTGATAGAGAACGCGCTGCTAGTTTGAATGATGTTCAATCTGAAAATCAGCAAGTTGCTAATTCTATTTTCCCACCTAAAAAGGATAAGTCTACATCTATTTCTAAGGCTGAGGGGATTAAATTGAAGGGTGGTGTTATGCTTGCAACAAAATGTGACTTTGCTGAAATTTCTGTTGATGATATTTGCTATGCTTTGGTATGCAAACGAGCTATGTTTTCACTTGATGATATTGTTAGCTCAGTACCTCCTGCTATCACTAATCTTTTGCAGGAGTATGAGGACATTTTTCCAGCTGAGATACCCCCGGGGCTGCCACCTATGAGAGGGATAGAGCATCAAATCGATTTGATTCCAGGAGCGACCTTGCCCAACCGAGCTGCATATCGAACCAATCCTGAGGAGACTAAGGAAATTCAGCGGCAAGTCCAAGACCTTTTGGACCACGGGTATGTACGTGAAAGCCTTAGTCCTTGTGTCGTTCCTGTACTTTTGGTTCCTAAGAAAGATGGAAGTTGGCGTATGTGTGTTGATTGTAGAGCCATCAATAATATTACTATTCGGTATCGTCATCCTATTCCTAGGCTAGATGACATGCTTGATGAGTTGTGTGGTTCTATAATTTTCACTAAGATTGACTTGCGAAGTGGCTACCACCAGATTAGAATGAAACTTGGAGATGAATGGAAAACTGCATTTAAAACCAAATTCGGGTTGTATGAGTGGTTAGTTATGCCTTTTGGTTTGACAAATGCACCTAGCACTTTCATGCGCTTAATGAATGAGGTTTTAAGAGTTTTTATTGGTCATTTTGTGGTAGTTTACTTTGATGATATATTGATTTACAACAAGTCTTTTGATGAACATATGGATCACTTACGTGCTGTTTTTAATGCCTTACGTGATGCACGTTTATTTGGTAACCTTGAGAAGTGCATCTTTTGCACGGATCGAGTTTCTTTTCTTGGCTATGTTGTAACTCCACAGGGAATTGAGGTGGATGAGATGAAAATTGAAGCCATAAAGAGCTGGCCGGTTCCCCAAACCGTCACACAGGTGAGGAGTTTTCTTGGTCTTGCAGGATTCTACCGCCGCTTCGTCAAAGATTTCAGCACCATTGCTGCCCCATTGCATGAGTTGACGAAGAAAGGAGTGGTGTTTCATTGGGGAGAGGCACATGAGGAGTCCTTTGACACTTTGAAGGACAAGCTTACACACGCACCATTGCTACAACTTCCAAATTTTGGTAAGACTTTTGAGCTAGAATGTGATGCTAGTGGACTTGGCATTGGTGGTGTTTTGATGCAAGATGGTAAACCTATTGCTTACTTTAGTGAAAAATTACATGGTCCTGTTCTTAATTATTCCACGTATGATAAAGAATTGTATGCACTTGTCCGTTCTTTAGAGACGTGGCGTCATTATTTGTGGCCTAAAGAATTTATTATTCATTCTGATCATGAATCGCTTAAGTATCTTCGCTCTCAAAATAATCTGAATCGTAGGCATGCTAAATGGGTTGAATTTATTGAGTCTTTTCCTTATATTATCAAACATAAGAAAGGGAAGGATAATGTGATTGCTGATGCTTTGTCTAGAAGATACACATTGCTGTCTCAACTTGATTGCTGGATTTTTGGTCTTCAATCCATTAAAGAACAATATGCGCTTGATCCTGATTTTAAGGATGTGTTGCTTAATTGTAGAGAGGGACGCACATGGAATAAGTTTATGATCAGCGATGGGTTTTTGTTTAGAGCTAACCGCCTATGCATTCCAGTTGGTTCCGTTCATCTTTTGTTGTTGCAGGAGGCACATGGAGGCGGATTGATGGGACATTTTGGTGCCAAGAAGACGGAGGAGGTGCTATCCACACACTTCTTTTGGCCTAGGATGAGGCGTGATGTGGAGCGGTACGTGGCTCGGTGTGCCACATATCAAAAAGCTAAGTCGCGTTTGAACCCACATGGTTTGTATATGCCTCTTCCTGTTCCTTCTACTCCTTGGGCAGATATATCTATGGATTTTGTGTTGGGATTGCCAAGGACTAAGAGGGGGAGGGATAGTATTTTTGTGGTGGTTGATTGTTTTTCTAAGATGGCACATTTTATTCCTTGTCATAAGAGCGACGATGCTGTTCATATTGCTGACCTTTTCTTTCAAGAAATTGTTTGCTTGCATGGTATGCCTTCTACTATTGTTTCAGATCGTGATGCAAAATTCTTGAGTCATTTTTGGCGCACATTGTGGAATAAATTGGGGACCAAGCTGCTGTTTTCTACAACATGTCATCCCCAAACTGATGGGCAAACTGAAGTTGTGAATCGAACATTGTCCACCATGTTGAGAGCCATTTTGAAGCGCAATTTGAAGATGTGGGAAGAGTGTTTGCCGCATGTGGAGTTTGCATATAACAGGGCGGAACATTCCACCACCAAGGTAAGTCCTTTTCAGGTAGTGTATGGTTTTAACCCCCGTGCTCCTATTGATCTTTTGCCTTTACCTACCACTGAGAGAATACATAGTGATGCTAGAGAGCGTGCTGATTTTATTCGTAAGTTGCATGAAACAACTAAAGCAAATATTGAAAGCATGAATGAAAAGTATAGAATTGCTGGTAGTAAAGGTAGAAAAGAGATTAAACTTGAACCGGGTGATTTGGTTTGGTTACATTTAAGAAAAGATAGATTTCCTGAGCTACGTAAGTCTAAATTAATGCCAAGAGCAGCTGGTCCTTATAAGATTATTGAGAAAATAAATGATAATGCATACAAACTTGAGTTGCCACCCGAGTTCGGGGTTAGTCCCACATTTAACATTGCAGATTTGAAACCTTATTTGGGAGAAGAAGATGAGCTTGAGTTGAGGATGACTCTAATTCAAGAGGGGGAAGATGATGAGGACATCACTCCTTTGGATGTACCAGCTGATCCTCTGATCCTCCAACCGTCATGCAAGGTCCAATGACCCGGGCTCGAATGCGTCAACTCAATTTACAGGTGAGCTCGTTCTTAAGCGATCATTTTCATACTTTTGAGAATAGACTACTACCTAATGATGTTATCTTGCTTAGGAACATTGGAGAGGGTCAAGAGGGACTAAGAGGATGTGGAGGAGGTGATGATGACCAGCAAGGACGTCCAACACAAGCCGGAGGCCCAGTCCAACACGAATTCGAGTCTGCCTCGACCTCCAGGACCAGTCTGCCTTAAACTGGTCGCCTAGGACGCATCCGGACTCCGTTTTCGATGATCCATACATGGATGGAAAGCTAATTTGATAAGGAAGCCAATCCAAGTGGTTTCAAGTCAAAATCTGTTCGGAATCAACAGGAATCGTCGAAATAAGTCAGCATCTAGAATCTGCCAGGGTGCTGCGACACCGTCTTTTGGTCCGTTGGACCATGTATCGAGTTTGGGCCCATTAGGGGCGCGTCCAGGGCTCTTGCACGACCCTAGAGTCTTCATAAACAGCCGCCACCCCTCCATTAGGGTTTGGGTTTTGCTTAGATTATTCTGTCAAGAAACAGTTTCGCCGTTCTTCGGTTTGTGAGACCCCAACTCGTGAGATTAATCATACATTTGCAATTTGGTTGCGATCTTTCTTGTTCTTGCTTGTGTTCTTCATTGCGCAGGCAGGGATTAGCCTTCTTGGCGAGGTCAACCTGGTCCGTGACTCGGTTGATAACCAGAGGAGCTGTGGTGCTAAGATTGCAGGGTTCGATCTTTCGATCTGAAGCCGGATCGGTGTGTCATTCTCCGCCACAATGATAGTTACCATCACCTGACGGAAGATCGGGATCCCCGTCTCCATTAGACTCCCAGCTAGTCGTCAACCAGGTCATGAAGGAGTCGAGCTGCCACGATGCCAAGATGGAGGCATACTGCCAACAAGTCCGATAGCTAGAGGACAGATTCGATGGCCTCGAACTCAATCACATCCCAAGGCGCCTCAACGAAGCAGCCGACGCGCTCGCGAAAGCAGCATCTGACCGAGAGCCAGTGCCGATGGATGTCTTTGCCAGCGATCAACACAAGCCCTCGGTGCGCTACGAGGGGTTGGAACGAGCCAACGATGGCCCGTCTGATCCGGCCTCGGGGGGCCGACCCACCGACTGCTCCGCCCGACACCGAGGTCATGGAGCTTGAAGAGGATCCAACAACAGAGTTTGACCCTCCCAATGACTAGAGAACGCTTTATCTCGACTACCTCCTCCGTGACACACTACTGGTAGACAAGATGGAGGCACGATGGCTCGCACGTCGCGCCAAGTCCTTCGTTCTTGTAGAGAAAGAACTCTACAAACGGATTCACACCGGGATCCTACAGCTATGTATCCCTAGCGAACAGGGAAAACTTCTGCTAAGTGACATCCACGGTGGGGTCTGCGGTCACCACGCCGCGCCGAGGACCTTGGTTGGAAACGCATTCCGACAGGGCTTCTACTGGCCCACTGCAGTAGCCAACGCCGAGCAAATTGTACGCACCTGCGAAGGGTGTTAGTGGTACGCTTGGCAGACTCACCTCCCAGCCCACGCGCTCCAGATGATCCCCATCACATGGCCCTTTGTGGTCTGGGGGCTCGACCTGGTTGGGCCACTCAAAAAAGCACCCGGGGGCTTCACCCACCTACTTGTCACCATAGACAAGTTTACGAAATGGATCGAAGCTCGACCGATCTCCATGATAAAATCCAAGCAAGCTATGCTATTCTTCCTCAACATCATCCACCGCTTTGGGGTACCAAACTCCATCATCACAGACAACGACACGTAGTTCACCGATAGGAAATTCATTCGATTCTGCGATGAACAACACATCCGAATCGATTGGGCTGCCGTCGTGCACCCCCGGACGAACGGGCAGGTCGAACGCGCAAACAACATGCTCCTGCAGGGCCTCAAACCTAGAATCTTCAACCGGTTGAATAAGTTTGGCGCGCGCTGGGTCGCCGAGCTCCCAGCGGTGCTCTAGAGCCTAAGGACAACTCCTAGCTGGGCCACTGGCTACACACCTTTCTTCATGGTCTATGGTTCCGAGGCCGTTCTCCCAACGGGCCTTGACTATGGAGCGCCAAGAATCAGAGCATACGACGAACAGGGGGCCGAGGCATCCCAACAAGACACCATGGATCAGCTGGACGAAGCCCACGACATCACCCTCCTCCGTTCGGCCAAGTACCAGCAGGCGTTGCGATGGTACCACAGCCGATGGGTGCAGGACTGAGCCTTCAACGTCGGGGACCTTGTCCTTCACCTCGTGTAGAGCAACAAGGACCGCCACAAGCTCTCCCCGCCCTGGGAGGGTCCGTACGTTGTCGCGGAGGTACTCCACCTAGGCGCCTACAAATTGAAAACCATCAACAGCAAGGTCTTCACCAACTCCTGGAACATTGAGCAGCTATGTAGTTTTTACCCTTAAATAAACACATGTTTTCCTTATCAGTTTTTGTCTTTACAAATCCCCAATCTTTAGTGACATCCGACCCCTGCAAATTGCGAGGGGCTAGACCTCACTCGGGGGCTGATACAAGTACATTTATTTTGCAAACATTTCCTGTATTATCTTTGCAAACTTTATCTAAGTTTTCTGTTCTTCTCATAACAAGTCCTAAGATCTAAGATTTCAGGAACAAATTCTGAGTACAACTAGTAGGACTGCGGGAGACCCACGCCCCAGCGGCTATGACCTCTTTGCTCACCAACGTAATCAGAACTAATTCACCTACACTCCTAGTTTTTTGCAACTTGAGCCATGAGAAGGGTCGGAGGGCATCGAAACCTCTTCTACAAAAAAGAGGAAGCTAAAAAGCTGTTTGCCGTAACAAAAGATGAAAATTTGTTTATTTTTGCACAAATTCACCACTTACAAAGTGATTTCACCACTCAAAGGACTAATGTACTCCTAAAATTCAAAGGACTGTTCACTCGGGGGCTTCTCCAAACTTATTCAATTACAGTCTCTGCTTAAGTTTACTACAAGTACTACTGCGGTCACCGCACCAAGCTCTCCATCAACAATGTCCGGGCATGTACATGGCCTAGTTTGTCTACTATGGCTGCCGCGCACCACTCCCCATTGGTGACATCCTATCGCTTTGTGGGATCCTCAAAGGCGCCATCGTCTGCAACGACGAGCACCACGCGCGGTGACTGCGGTGTCCCTCTGCCGGGATGCTCAGGGACTACGCCATCGTCATCAGCCACAACCCTAACAACAGCGCCTCCGCCGGGGCGCCCAGGGACTATGCCATCGTCATTAGCTCCAACCCCAACAACGGCGTCGGGGCAGGAGGCGCCTCCTGCCGAAGGAAGGCCACAACGAACGACGGCAAGGTCGATGACACTCGGCACCCTCCAGTGCTCCTCCTCCATCGGTGGTGGTGGTGCGCCCACAGCAAGGGCGGCTCGCACCGTTTCATCTACGTGGGACGACCTCCAGCTCGACATCGCGCTCTAGATTCACAAGCAGATCTGTGAGTTGTTCTCTCCCTCGCATCACCCTCTCTTACTTAGGAACCACCGCATTCGGTGGAAAGGAAGGAGAAGTGGTGGCGGCTTAGAGGCTGGCTAGGGAATGGGACGAGAACTCCTCTCCCCCTCCCTATTTAAAGAAGGGGCATAGTAGCGAAGGAAAGGCAAAAGGTTGGGACAAAAAAAACTCTCTGCCTTCCCCTATTCAATATAAATGCGAAATCAATGCTGACAGAAATCTAAGAGGACGCGCCGGAAACGACGAGATGCGCTCTGGTCGATGGGACGCCGCCTGGTAAGTCAGAACGTCACCCAGGCGTGGCCCGCCACTAATGCACCCTAGGTGCGAGAACCAGGGCACGCTCACTTGTAGGCAACTCTCCGCTTCCCTAGGTAGGCCCATGGAACAACCCAACGACGGAACCTCCCTCCAGGGGGAGCCCAACGGGCCTCCTAGGTCAATCGGGCGGCCCAGGCAAAACAACGAACGAACGACCAATTGAAAGATAAGTACCCCTGTTTACTTACTTTGAGTATTAAATTCTTTACTAGGCCTCTGACCCCAGCAACGGCAGGGGCACGGACATCGCTCAGGGGCTGCCGAGGGCACCTGTTTGTTTAAACACCCTCTTAGCCTGACCCCTCCTTATGTTTGAGAAACCAAAAGCATGGCGTGTGGGAATAAAACGATGAGTACAACTAGATGAACCACCAGACCCTACGCCCCGACGACTACGGTGTTTTTTGGTTCACCAGCATAATCACGTTCACAGTTCCTCACACTACTAGCCTTAGCTTCTGCCTTCCCGAAAGGAGTTTGGAGGGGTCCACCTATAGAACCCCCTTCGGGGGCAAGCTGTCAGATCGCTTAAAAGTCAATCGTACGGCTCGGATTGCCACCGAGAGACGGAAACAAAAAATCGCGATGCTCATGCAGGTCACGCCGGCCCCATCGTAGGCGTCGGACTCGAACCCCGCACGAACGTATCTAATAAAAAGCTTCCCGTCCCTCAAACCACCAAGGTAACGTCACTGACCCCCGCTTTCATTTCGATTAAACTATACGCTAAATCCATATATCCAAACATTTCATATACAAATCCTTGCATCTCAACGCTTCGTGTCGCATCGCGAAGCGGCAGCCGCCTCATTCAATATGAGCGATGCCTGACCGAGGTTCGAAGGTCGGCCCACGAAGGGCTCGAGGCCGCCTCATGTCAAACAGAGCCAGGGGAGAAAAAACAAATTGAGCCCCAGCGGCCTTGCCCGACCCCGTTTAGAAACAGACAGGGACATCTCGACCTTTCTCGTTCGATTCTAACCTCGAGCCAGACCTATAGAATCTCCGTCGAGGAGAGGGCAGCAGGCCGCCTGAGCCCAGCAAACGGCTCGGGCATCTGTCGGGAGGCGGGTTAAGAAGTAGTGGAATGCCACATGAGGGCTCTGCCGACCCCGTCAGCGAATGATGGATCCGGATTCCACACGAACATACCCGTTAGCGAGCTCATTGAGCGCGACACTCGAGCCATCGAGGCAAGTGTTGTCAACTCAGCCCCTCCATTCATGAAAAGCGAGGATGGGGTAGCGCGTGAAAACACGGCCGACCCCTAGCAGACCCTAAGGGCCTCGGGGGCTCAAGCCGCTCAATCCAAGATTGAGAGACCGAGGTTCGAAGGCTGACCAGCGAAGGGTCCAGGGTCGCCTCGCGTCAAACAAGAGCCAGAGGAGAAAACATAGATGAGCCTCAACGGCCTTTGCCCTACCCACATTAAGGCGAATAGGGTCGTCTCAACCTTCTTGTTCAAATCCAGCCTCTAGCCGAGCCCATAGAAACCCCATTGAGGGGGAATCTGTTGGAAGGCGGGCCAAGGAGTAGCGGAACGCCACCCGAGGGCTTCGCCGACCCTGCCGCGAAGCAAACAGGATAGGATTCCATCTGAACATCCCCGTTAGCGAGCTCATAATGCACGATCACGCAGCAATCATCAAAGTCCTAGGTAAGGGGTTAGAGTAAATACAAACGTAAGTTCGCCTCCCTCGCTTTGGTCTCCAGTAACATCTGACCCCAGCAACCACAAGGGTCAGATCTCACTCGGGGGCTGATAAAGGTATGGGAACCTCCTTTCTTTTCTTTTCGAGAAAACATTACATTAGACCTCCTCTTCGCATCAAGACCAGTGGCAAGGTTCGGTGGAACATACTGGTAGGACCGCAAAAGGCCCATGCCCAGACAGCTATTGTAATTTTGCTCACCAGCACAATCAAGTTTCCCCTAAAAAACCTCGGGCCCTATGGTCTTAACAAACGGAAGAGTCGATTGTCTAAATCTTTTTCATCGCAAAAAGAGAAGAAGGTAAGATCAAACAAATGAAACAAGAATTACGAAACCATTTCCAGGACGCGAAAGCACTGACACTTATTCACACATTACAAATAAGTGTTTATCAAACTAACTACTTCCACGAAGGGAGAACCTCTTCTTTCAGCCTATCCGCCAGGTTCCGCGCAAGGGGAGTCACCACCTTCTCCATCTCATCCAGCTCGATGTCTTCATAGACAGGTGCAAAGCCTTGGCTCATCACCCCCAGGTTGATCTCCTGAGCATAATGGGAATGGGCGACAGTGAAGGCTTGGGTGATCCTGAGGCAAAAGGCGCTCTCCTCAAGCTAGCCCACCCGC
Source organism: Miscanthus floridulus (assembly GCF_019320115.1). Lineage (NCBI taxonomy): Eukaryota > Viridiplantae > Streptophyta > Magnoliopsida > Poales > Poaceae > Miscanthus > Miscanthus floridulus. Next base: position 37,962,498 of record NC_089581.1, read on the forward strand.
GTCGTGATACCAGCAGCACGAGTCACGAGGGAACTGACCCCCTCCTCTTGCGCCACCTATAGGTCATCGCAGACCACCAGGACGGTGGAAGATAGGCGATCATACTCATCACTTTCGACCTAAAGAAGCCCCCACGCCTCGGCGAGATCGGTGCGCAGACCGGCAGAAGCTTCCTTAGCATCCAGCCTTCGGGCCACCTCAACTTCAAGATCCGCCTAGCGTGCCTCGGCCTCTCGACGTGATTCATCGTGCTCTCAGATGGCCCAGTCACGCTCCTCGCGGGCCATGCTGTGCTCCAAGCAAAGCCTATATTCGGTCCAGCGTAGCTCGTCCCGCTCCCCGCGCAGCCGGTCAATCACCGCGGCATCCTGGTCTGCCTTCTACTGCAGCACCATGGACCTCTCCTCAGCCTTCAGCTTGAGGTCCTGCTCCGTCTTCAGCTCCGCCAGGAGCTCACCAGCCCGCTCACTGGCCGCGGCATCCTTCTGCAGCAGCTCGCCCCACTCCTTTCGAAGCCTGGCGGTCGCCTCCTCGTCCACCTTCACCCACGCCGACAGATCCTCGAACATCTCGTGGAACTCCTCCACATCCTGATGCGCCTTGGCTTCCTGCTGCTGGGCGGCAGCAAGCTGCGCACCCACATCTCCTCACAGCCGGACCTCCTTGGTAAGGCGGTCCCACTCCGCCTTTTGCTCATGGAGGAACCGGGACTTGTCTCGGCTACGAGCAACAATATTCTGAAAAAGGGACCGGAATCAGAAGACACGAAAACATAGAAATGTGTGAAGAAAGAAGAAAACAAGCGAGAAGATCAAGCAGATACCCGGCTAGAAGGAACAAGGATTTCACGCAAGGCACCACTGGCCTCCCTCAGGGCACCCATCACCGCCGAGAGCCCGACATCAAGATTCTCCCGCTCCAAGCTCTCGGTAGCATCGTCAAGCGAAAAAAGAACCGACGCTGGGTCCTGAGCGGCCATCCACTGGATCGGCGGCTCGCCCCGTGTAGGGGAGCGGCTGCCTCCCGACAACAGGGCCAAAGGCGGCTCCGTTCTAGTTCTCCCCACCATCGTCATGACGCCCGAAGACCCTCCGGCCACGTCCTCCTCCATCTGGCCAGCCCCGGGCGCCACGGCCTAGACCGCCGGTGGCATGGATTACGTCACCCCCTCGGATGCCACCATGGCAGTGTCTAACCCCGCTGGGCTTATCACGGGCACGGCCACCTCCGTCTGGGCCTCCGGTGGCACGAACGGCGCTGCTCCATCGGACGCCTCCGCGGTTGCACCTGACTCCGCCCGGTCCGCGTTAGCCACCGTCACTGAGGCCGCCGGGGGCACGAATCGCGCCACCCCCCGGTCGCTACCACGGCCACACCCAGCTGCTCCTGAATTGGCACGATCACGGCTGCCTGCTCGACAACCTTCGAGGGCACGGGCATCACCTCGAGCGCCATTGGACCGACCAACGAGGCCACAACGTCAGCACCACTCCTGCCTAAAATAGGGGCGATGTCGGGCAGCGTCATCCGTCCCGTCTGAAGGGCAAGGCTCTTTTTGGGCGCCGGCCCTAGAGGGTGGCCCCGTCGCAAGAATCTGCAAAAGAGAAAAAGGCGTAAAATTAGAACAGAAGAAACAAAAAGGGAAAATTGAGGGAAATCAGTGACATACTCTGTCACTTTAGGGCGACGGGTACGTTTTGGGGACAAACCCCCAGACCCTTGCTCCAACTCATGTGGGCAGGACCGCTTCATGCCTGCCCCCTACTCCGAGGCAGGGGGCTCGTCTCCCTTGTCTCCGAGGGCGCAGCGACAGGGCCGCTCCCCTCCATCAGCTCATGGGGCGCGGCGCCAGAGCCGCTCCCCTCCATCAGCTCATGTGGCATGGCGCCGGAGCCACCCCCTCCATCAGCTCATGGGGCACGGTGCTGGAGCCGCCCCCCTCCATCGGCTCATGGGCGCGGCAACAGGGCCGCTCCCCTCCATCAGCTCATGGGGCGCGGCGCTGGAGCCGCTCCCCTCCATCAGCCCATGGGGCATGGCGTCGGAGCCACCCCCCTCCACCAGCACCTCAGGGGCAGCCTCGGATCCATCCCCTCTCGTCCACCGATCCTTTGCCAGCACCCCGACGGTGACGGCAGATCCACCGGCTCCCACCAGACCTAGGGGCAGGCCTAGCTCCACCGTCCCCATGGACTCACTTCCCTCCGCGTGGAACGGGAAGGGTCCCTACGTGGGCAACAAGTCCTCATCCACCAGGTCACCCCAATCCACACCGACTGCTTCCTCATTAGACTCGTCGTCATCATCATCGTCTTCACTGCTTGTCTCCTCTCCTCGATCTCGAGCTTGCTGCTTCCATATTGCCTTCTTCTTCGTGAGCTCCCGCGTCTTCTTGTCCCAACCAGTCGCGGCGCGGTTCGCTGCCGCCTAGGTAGGGTCCTTCGGCAATGGACCCGGGCTGTCCTTGAAGTGCAGTCCCCCCGGCTGGTCCCACCATCCTGAGGTTAACATCAAGGGATCAGAAATTTCAAGAAAAAAGAAGAGCAAGAGGCAAGAAAACTTACGAAGTCAACAAACCCCGGTTTCGGTAGCATCGGGGGATGCCCCGGCACCGGATACACAAAGTCAAGGACGGCGCTAATAGAGTCCTTCGTGGGCTCCATCGCCTCCTTGATGCGCTGCGCCACTTCAAAATAAGGGAGCGCCTCGTCGACAAGCACCGTCCCTTTGAACAACGCTTCGGACACCATCTGATACAGGGGAAGCGCGCGTGCCATCAGCGGCACGACCCTCCTCGCATGGTAGGCGCCAATATCCCCGACCCCTTCACACCCTCTACTTCAGAGTTTGGATGGCGGTGAGAAGGCCGTTGAGTTGCTTCTTTCCCTTGCCCGGGACGCCCCACCCCTACGACCCCGGGGCTTCCAAGATGTAGCGCCCGGTGAAAGCTGGCAAGGGGGCGGCGGCGTCATTCTTGACATAGAACCATTGCGAATGCCACCCCTTGTTGGAAGTGGATAGACGCATTAGCGGGTACGCCCCCCCGGTTGTTGCGGAGGTGGATGCTGGCGCACCCCACCGGCGCATGCAGCTCTTGCTGCCCGACCCGCCTCTTCACAAGATTGATGGCAAAGAGATACTGCCACAGGTCAAAGTGGGGACTGATCCCTAAGAACCCCTCACACAGGGCGACGAACGCCGCAATGTGCTGGATCCCGTTGGGGGAGAGGTGCTGTAGTTCCACCTAATAGTAGTCCAGCAGTCCCCAAAAAAATGGATGGGTGGGCATGGTGAATCCCCACTCGTGGAAGTGAGCAAAAGACACGATGTACCCTTCAGGCGGCTACGGCTCCTCCTCCTCACCGGGCAGCCACCACTCCTCGGCGGCGGTCAACGGGCGAAGGAGGCCTCAGCGGACAAGGCCCTCTAGGCATCGAGTGGAGATGTTGGATTTGTACCCTGGGTCCATTGCGACAGTAGGAGCAGCACGAGGAAGAAGGCAGTAGCAAGTTTGATGGCGGGATCAGTGCGGGTGCGAGAGGTCCAAGCGATTAGTGGTGAAGGCTGAGAACGCGAGGGCAAGGAGGCGAAGTATGGAACCCTAGGGGCAAACCCCGTGGTTTTATAGGGGCGGCGGACGCGAGAAGGGCATCGGTCCACCTTGATCTCTGAGCCCACCACGACGCACCGCCACGTCACATCACGGGACACGCACACGCGATCCCTATGCCTTCCCGCGAAAGTCGCGCCAAGTGGTTTGCCTTCCCTAGGCGGACTAGGACTCTCTTCCCACCAAGGGAATAAGGGCCACAAAGCTTTTTTCTCTCCGGCCCACCTAGGACCCCAGAGCCCAAGGGCCGTCCAAACGAGGGATGGGCCCACAAGATGACCAGGACTCAAGGACGCAAGCGTCACCAGGGCCTCGATCCGCAGTTGGGTTCTAGCCAGGCTGGCCCTGAATAAAATTCCCGCGAACGGAATACCATGTTTCCCTTAAAAATATCCAGTTGATGAAAAACCAAGTCTTACGGCCTTACCCGCGGAAGGTCCGATACTACCCCCCGGGTGACTCTACTCGAATCACCCGGGGGCTACACCCATCGGGTGCGCTCGCACGCACCCTCTAGCGAATTGACTCCGATGAAATAAAAAACACCCCTAGGCGATTCTGCCCGAATCACGCGGGGGCTCGGGGGCTACACCCATCGGGTGCACTCGCGCGCACCCTCTGGCGAATTGACTCCGATGAAATAAAAAACACCCTCGGGCGATTCTGTCTGAATCACACGGGGGCTCGAGGGCTACTGTTGGGGACCTAATATCGAGGTACCCAAGGAGGTGGAACTAATAACCATCGAACGTTAAAAACTCCTAGACGGACAAGGGCGCTACTACGCTTCTTGCCTGAATGACGGAAGTTTAGTTCCGCCTCGCCCGACGCTCGTGGGCTAGCTCCGCCTCGCCCGAGGGCTAATGGCTAGACTCCGCCTCGCCCGACGCCTGTGGGCCAGCTCCGCCTTGCCCGAGGGCTAAGGGCTAGACTCCACCTCGCCCAATGCCCGTGGGTCAGCTCTGCCTCGCCCGACACCCGTGGGTCAGCTCCGCCTCGCCCGAGGGCTAAGGGCTATACTCCGCCTTGCCCGATGCCCGTGGGCCAGCTCCGCCTCGCCCAAGGGCTAAGGGCTAGACTCTACCTCGCCCGATGGATAAAAGACTGGCTCTGCCTCACCTGACAACCACTCCCCGCTCCCTCATGATGATAGGTACAGGGTGAGACAAGACGTTCGGGTCAACTACGGCATCAAGGGCCATACCCTGCACCCCTGCAGGAAAGTACCATCAGGGCGCAATGGGACGGGTGCTTAGACCCTTCCAGGCATAGCAGAGCCTGAATAGTGTTGCGGGTGCATGCTCTTCGCCCTACAGTGTTGTAGGCGCCGCCTTCAACCTCCGGGTGAAGAACCCAACGCGAACATACGACAACCGCTACGTTCCAAGTGGGGACTCCTGTCTTCTACAGTGACAAACAAGCAGTCACCGCACCATCCGCTCTCCATGGGGTCGGAGATCAACAACCCCGTCCGACATGTCGCCCGCAGGGGCGGGATGGGACGCACCCACTTGTTAAAAGAGGTCAGGGCGTGGCCTACGAAGATCAACAAGCACACCGCTTCTAACATGGTTTGCCAGGTTATACAGGGCAGCGCGTGGGAAAAAAGGAAGACCCAGCTCCTTCTAAGGACCTTCTATACCCTTTGTATTTTCTTCTTTCTCCCGTCTATAGCCCCTGCTTCCCCCTTGGTCTATAAAAGGGAGGGCAGGGCTCCATTAAAGGGATGGACTTTTGACGGATAACACACATCACACATAGTCAAGCTGCTACCAGGCTCTTGACATCCTTTTGACCCTTCCATCAGAGACCTAGGACCAGTCCCTCTCTCGACCATTTGTACCCCCTACTACAAACCATTTTTGGTGCTAATAACACGAGCAGCAACAGACTGGACGTAGGGATATTCAGCCCAAACTAGTATAAATCTTGTGTCCTTTAGCGCACCATCCGGGCCTAACGCGCATAAATATAAATTTACTTGCCGGTGCTTATTCGAAACACCGACAGTAGGCGAGTTGCAGGTCTCGACGCAGGAGATGAAACGGATCCAGTTGCCGTAGAGGACCTCGGCGAGAGGATCTCAGCCGAATCCGGCGTCGCGTCGCCATGCAGCTGGCCAAGTGCTGTCTCCTGGTCGGCGGGATCACCGTGCAGCGCTGGGGTTGGTGTGGCCACGCCAATCCCGTCTGAAGGTGCCGCAGAGGCTTCGGAGGTGCTCCGCCGCGTGTCGCGAGGCGAGGAAGGCGACACGCTCGACCGGACCAGGCCTCCTGATCCTGAGGTTGATCCGCCTAAACTCCCTGATGCAGCCGCCACCGGATCAGCTTCGTTTGGAGGGTAGCTCCCTGATGGGGAACACATAAAATGATGACCAGCAAGCATCGTTCCCGTTCCTATTTCAGCAACAACACCACCAGACTTGGGTAACTCATTAGTAGAGGCAGGAGATAACAAATGTTGATCATGTAGATTTGCATCCCTAAAATCCGAGGGGCGGTTTTTGAGTATGTTGGGAAGAAGGGCAAGCTCTGAGCGAAGCCTAGCACTAGCATTTGGGTGAAGTGAAGCAAACGGAAAAAAATTTCATCAAACACTACATCACGAGAGATGTAGACACGGCCTTCTTTTGGATCAAGACATTTGAAGCCTTTGTGCATATTGCTATAGCCAAGAAAGACACACTGCTTGGATCTAAATTGGAGTTTCTTGGAATTGTATGGTCTAAGGTTGGGCCATATGGCACACCCAAAGGTGCAAAAGAAGCTGTAGTCAGGCTGGTTCCCAAACAGATGCTCAAAAGGAGTGTGATCGGCGATGACTTTAGAGGGAAGACGGTTGATGATGAACACAGCTGTGGCAAAGGCTTCATCCTAGAATTTCAATGGCATGGATGAGTGCAAGAAGTGTGAGATCCATCTCAACAATGTGCCTATGTTTGCGTTCCGCTGAACCATTTTGTTGATGTGCATGAGGGCATGAGACATGATGATCTATGCCTATGCGATTAAAAAAAGGAGTGTAGGGCCTGATATTCTCCACCCCAGTCTGTTTGTATGGTACGAATTTTCCGACTAAATTGTCGTTCAACGAGGTTTTGAAAATCACGAAAACACTGGAAGACCTCTGATTTGTGACGCAAGAAATAAACCCAAACATATTTGGTGTGATCATCAATGAAACTCACATAGTAGTTTTTGCGTCCAACAGAACTTGGGGCAGGCCCCCATACATCGGAAAAAACTAAATCCAGAGGATGACTTGACAAACTAGTCGACTTAGGGTAAGGCAATTGGTGACTTTTGCCTTGTTGACATGCATCGCAAACCCTAGTCTTATTTGACCCATGAACGAAAGGAAGTTTATGACGGTGCAGAACTTGTTGCACAACACGGGATGATGCATGGCCTAGCCTATGATGCCATAGGGATGCAGAAGGCTTGATGACACCGAGTGCTTGCTTATTTTGGGCTGACTGCAAGGGATACAGCCCTCCTTCACATCTGCCTTTGTGAATGACCTTCTTCGTCACCTGCTCCTTGATTGCAAAATAATTGGGATGAAATTCAAGAAACACATTATTGTCTCGAGTGAGACGATTAACGGAACAAAGATTTTTGTGTGCTTGTGGGACATGAAGGATATTTCTTAGATGGAGATTAGGGGAATGCAAACGACTATGACCAACATTAGCGATCTCCATACTTGTCCCATTGGCAGCATGTACTTGTTCCCCACCGTGATACTTGTCATGGACGGTCAACTTTTCTAGTTCTCCAGTAATATGGTCGGTGGCACCCGTGTCCATGTACCAGTTCGTATCCACACCGTACGATCTGGTTGCTGCAGATGCACTCTTCTGCGGTGGTCCTGTGAAAGACGCATCGAACCTTTTGAAACAACGAACGACGGGGTGCCCTTCCTTGCCACACAGCTGGCAAAAGACACCAGGCTGAAAGCGTCCTCCTCGGCGGCCTCCCTTCTGGCCGCCACGGTTGAAGCCACCGCGGTTGCCATGGCCGCTGCCGTGACCGCTGTTGTAGGAGTAGTTGCCGTGGTCACCGCGGTCACCACGGCCACCCTTGGCAACCATGTTCGCGGAGTACTGCTGTCCGCCGCCGTGGATCTCTAGACGCTGCTCGTGGGCGACGAGTTGAGCGTAAAGCTCGTTCACGGTGATGGGCTCCACACGTATCGACACCGCCGTCACAACCGAGTCGAATTCAGAATCCAACCCGGTTAGTATGTAGGAGACAAGCTCCTCATCCTCCAGTTTTCGCCCTGCTGAGGCCATCTCATCCGCCAAAGATTTCATTTTAGTGAAATAATCACTTACAGAGGCTGCGCCCTAGGACACAGTGGCCAGCGCCATCCTGGTGCTGATGACACGAGCCCTTGACTGTGACGCATGGAGCGCCTCGATGGCAGCCCAAGCCGACGCCGCCGTGGTCACCGTGGTGACCTGAGATCCGATCTCCCGCGAGAGAGAGGTGAGGAGGTAGGAGAGGACCTGCTGGTCCTTGGCGACCCACTTCTCATACTCCGGGTTCACAACGGTCAGCTCGCCTTCAACTTTCTTCTCGCTCTTGGCTGCAAGAAACTTCTCCGACGGTTGACTTGCCGGATCAATGAAGTGCTCCGCCTGAGCACCCCTTAGGGCAGACAGGACCTGCGCCTACCACATGGCGTGGTTGCTCCTGGTTAGCTTCTCGGTGACCGGTAGGAGGCCGAGGGAGATGGCGGCGAGCGTCGCCGATGCGAACGCCATGATCGAACTCCATTAGAAAGATGGCTCTGGTACCATGTAAGTTTGGGAGGAACCAGGTGCCATCTCAGTCTCCTGGGTTGCGTGTTATATACCAGAGGAATCGCCCTTCCGTGGTGGCAAGTACAACAATATATGGTTACAACAATGATCCCTTCAATCTAGACTAACCTGCCATCTGTACCGAACTAATAGGATCTCATCTAGAATACAATGAACCTGGTCGTACCAGGGCTAACCTATCGTATCATCTAACAATTCCATGATGAGGGGTCGCAAGCACGATGACGAGCTCGATAACCGTCGTAAAAAAAGTGCGGCCTCGGCAGGTCTGGAGGTCTGTTGCTTTTTTCGGATGTAATAACCTAAATCGGTTGTAAATTTATTATGAAAATTGATCATCCAAAGAGTTTTTTCACTGCCAACCGTATAATTTTCCATATATGTATTTTACAAGGTATTAGGCTTAAAACCTTTCATCCAAACAGGTCCTCGAAAGTGGAGATAATTCGCATTATGCTACCAAATGTTGTGAAATGCTCGATTCGGACACAAGTAATTTGCCAAAGAAGCATATCATAATATCTATTCTCCAGAAAAATTACTAGAAATTGACAAAAAATGTGTTTGAGAGATTACTTAGACCTTGTTTAGTTTCTCCCCTAAAGTTTACTTCATATCCCATCGAATATTTTGATACATGCATAGAGTATTAAATATAGACTAAAAATAACTAATTGCACAGTTTACGACTAATATTGCACAGTCCATGATTTGACAATATGGTGCTACTGTAACACATGTGCTAATGACGGATTAATTAGGCTTAATAAATTCGTCTCACGGATTACTGACGAATTCTGTAATTTATTATTTTATTAGTATCCGAACACCCCATGTGACACCCGACGTGACACCCTAAAACTTTATACCTTGGATTTAAACAAGACCTTAAAAAAGTTGTCATTATAAGTTATCCATAAATTAAATAAAATGCTATATTAGAAAAAGTTATGATTAGAAGTTATAGCTTGTAAAACATTAAGCATAAAAGCTGTAAGTATAAATATGTAAGTTTTGTGATCTTATTGAACTAAAACACAGGTTACACAGAGTTATGTAAACAAGATTAGGGAATGAGTGGTAATGTTAGATGACCTGGTAGTTTCATAATAAGATTTAACACCAACTGTTTGTGGTCTATACGACCACCGCTGCTTGTGCTCAACTGTTTGTGGTCTATCCACATAAAACATTTCTATTGTACTTAGGATACACCAACTGTTTGTGCTCAACTGAAAGTTCGAAACACGGATTCTCCAACAGGTATAAAGTGTTCATCAATCCCAGCACAAGATGTGGTCTATACGACCACCGCTGAAGCCCTGACAGATATAACACTTGCAACATACGTTTGAAGGCAGATGGAATACTTATAATATACATCTGAAAACAGATGAAACACTTAAAACATGCATCTGAAATACTTATAAAAACGCATGAAAAACACTTGAAAACCATTGTAAAACAAACGTAATATCTAGATAAAAACACTTACAATATATGTGTGAAAACATATGTAACATTCAAATAAACACACTCATACGTCTGGAAAAATAGATGAAATATTTAGAACAGATGCTTGCAACATACGTGTACAACCATTGCAACATGTGCAACATCTCAATCTACTATTGTAACACATGCATAAACCAGTTGCAACATACCTATGACGTATCTGAAACACTTGAAACATATTCTTACAACATGTCAGACGCGACACTCTAGTGGATGTCGACCACCATGTTTGGCAAGCCTCGAGGCGATCACGAAGTACGGTATGACTACGACGCCCTTGCCATCTCTAGCCGCGAGAGGTGGTGATGAGGAGGACGCTGGTGGCAGCGCCGGCGATGAGGCGACGGATGTGCACAAGAGGGACCTTTGTACTGGTACCCGAAGCAGAAGCCATCCGAGGATGTGAGCAACACCACCGGCTTGGGGAGCAGCCGCGTGGTAGCGGACGCCGCGGTAACAACGGTGAGGGATGGGCGGAGCAAGACGAAGGCCGTGGCGGCGGCAAGGGCCACAGTGAGGAGCAGCAGGAGGCGGGGGCGAATGAAGGCTGGGGTGTGGCCACGGAGGAGGAGAGAAGAGCGCGGTGGACTGCGTCGAGTCGACAGGGGTCCGGACGTCGACTGAATGGGGCGAAGACGCTATCGGCGGGCAATTCTTTGACTGTTGGACTTGGGGAGAGTGGGAGTGGACTGGATCTGGCACAAGCAAAACGTTCATGCGGCTGGCGGCTGGAAGCTTGCAAAGTGAGAGATTTTTTTAGGTGGTGTCCGGACGAACAGATGCGCGCACCATAGCATTACCGAAATAAGTATCCCGAATCAAGGAAAAGCAGCTCCTTCACATATCCGTCCCACTTTTTCCCCCTAAATTTTGGGGCCTAATTGATTGGCTTTCAAAATATGTAAGTCAAAGATTTGACAAACCATGATTTTAACTATTAAAATTTGTCGACCTCTCACATTTAGCTTATTAAATCTATAGCAGAGTTTTTACCTTAACTTTGGTATACCAAATCTTTAGCGTGGCATAATTTGGCCGTAAACCAATGAGGCTCCTAATTTGGCAGTAAACCAATCAGACCTCCGACGTGGTCCGCCTCGCCGCCTTCTACGAGGCCGTGCTGGAGTTCGAGCGCATCCTTCGCCTACCTACTCGGGCTTCCAGGTCGCCTGGCTCCGCCTCCCGAGCTTCCCCGACGTCGCGCTCCACCTCATCGAGCGGGACCCCGCCGCGGCACCCGTCGCGGTGGGGCCTGGTGCCGAGGGCGCGCCGCCGTCGCAGCTGCCCCGGCGCCACCACCTCGCCTTCTCCGTCGCCGACTACGACGGGTTCGTGACCGGGCTGAAGGCGCGCGGCACCGAGGTGTTCGAGAAGACGCAGCCAGACGGGCGCACGCGCCAGGCCTTCTTCTTCGACCCCGACGGTGAGAGGATAGAGACGCCCTACTCGTTTCATCTCAATTTTTACTGTTTTTGGGGTGATCAAGCGAGGTTCCCCGCTTTTGGGTCGATTTTTGTCATCGTCAAATTGATGAAAAAAACTGGTTCATGCTTGTTGCAATTGGCTAGAGAATTGTAGCTCTTCAAGAGTCCACAACTTGGAAGTTCTGAATTTCTGCTAAATCTATGGTTACCTGCAAGTCTTATGGCCTGTTTGTTTGGAGCTCCCGGAAGCCAAAACCCCAAAAGCTCACTTTAGTGAGCTTCTGACTTGTGGAAGCTGAAATGGCCAAAAGTTCAAACAAACAGGGTTTAAACCTTCGTTGACCTGAGTACAGACTAGTAGCTACAAAAGTTCAATACTAGTATATTCTATTGAGTTAGACACAGGCTGCTCCTACAAAAGCTGTACAAAAGAAATCCTATGACCTGTTGCTTCTGACGGCGTGTTTGGATGAGGGGATTGCTCAAGGAATATCCGAATATTAGGATCTAGCTCAGCTTCGGCCTCATTCTTTAAGGATTTGGACTAGTCCCTGCTACCAAGTTGGCTCTACTCTGTTTGACAGCATAATGGTATTCAAGTTTCATGTTCTTTCCATTGTTAGTTCCATGTTTTTACTAACGTGTAAAATGATATTAAATCTTCTCAGTAATTGCAGCATTTTTATTAGAATGGGTACATCAGTTCATGACTTTTTATTAATTGCAACATCTAAAATTTTCAGTTGTTGTTTCTTCAATTCATTCACTATTAAGTAGTGTTATCAGTACTTACATTGGCACATCAGTTCATGACTTTTTATTAATTGCAACCTCAATTTTTCAATTGTTGTTTCTTCAATTCATTCACTAATAAGTACCATTAAACTAGTAACTATTAAGTACGGAAATTTGACCTAGTTGGTTCGAATGCAGTCGGCTTGCCTTGATTTCAGTCCATGAGTTGTGCTATCTGTATAGCTTGTCTATTATGATGTTCTTCAGAATATGTGCAGAAGTTTTAGGAATGTGCATGTTGTATGGCCTACTTACAGAATAAGTATTTGGTGCTAACTTGGGCTTTTTAAGTCGTGTTAGTTTTTTGTTTCCCTTGGACTTCGGCTAGAGCTATGCATTTTCTTTTTCTTTTCGACTTTGGCTAGGGCTATGCATTTTCTTTGAGCAACCTATGCAGAGTAGAAGGGTCAATTTGCTATTGGCAACCAGAGAATATCCTTAACTAAACTATGCAGCGCGTGCCTGATTATGATCAAATCCATTAAGGTGTCCTGTGTACTTTCTGATCAACTTGTTTTCGACATACTTGCATAAGTGCTGCTAACTAGGTTCTCTTAAAAGTAGCACACATGTTTGGAAACAGGATTCTAATTTATAAACAGTATACACTTTGTTAGCTGCCTTCCTGGTGCCAGTTTCACGTAAGCAGTGACCCTATTTGTAAATTCACTATTTGTAACACTTTTTGATTAATGGCTTTTAGGATAAATAAATGGTGAATTAGCCATTTGTTTACCTTTTCTTGTTTCGCACACAAGGACACCTACAACTCTCTGATTTGGTTCTGTTGCAGGCTACTAGCGCTGGTGCAGGCAATGATATGTGAACAGAGACCATGATTTGCAGTCTACTTCTATTTTATCGTGTAAGCTCATGTTTTTATTTCATACTATTTGTATCTGATGCTCCTTGGTTTCGTGCTGGCACCCATTGGAAACTGAGGCAGTTGATGTGCTATAGTATCGCATTTGTTTCTACTTTTTGTTCCTTTCTGGTTCTTGTACATGCATATGATTGCTAATTGCCGATACGATTTATCTTGTTTTATGTGGATTGGTTGCAGGCAATACCTCGGCAAACACTGCCTGCAAAATGTGATGGAAACCGGATATGTTCTTGGGTCAAGCTTCGTTTCGTAAAATAATTAAATCCGAAGCTTATCAAAGCTCTGCTCACACTGTTGTTTGGTTGAGACAAGGGCCTGCGTTCTTGCTGCATCTCATCCAAGATGATTGTAATCCTAACAATGTCTAGTTAATAAAGATCTCGCTTTGCCCTCAAAATGTTGTAAGATGTAACATCGCTCTGTTCGTGATTGGACAATTGGCAAATGAAGTCTGAATCCTTTCCTTGTCATTCTCGTCTCAATGTTTCAGTTCCAGAACTGAAGCATCATTAGCCACCGAAAGTGGAGATAATTCGCAGTATGCTACCAAATGTTGGGAAATGTTCGATTCTGACAGAAGAAATTTGGCAATGAGGCATATCATCACAATATCCATTCTCGAGAAAAGCTCTGTCACTAGTACTACTAATCAACAAGAGCGGCGTACATGTCTCGGGGGCCATTATTACACTGCCGGAGGTCGATGCCTGGTCGGTCTGCTTGTCACCGGCGGGGCGTCAGTCGTCGGCGGTGGCGAGCTGGACCTTGAGCAGCTCGTCCTCGGGGATGACGCGGATGGTGCAGTCGGAGCGCGGGTAGGCGGCGCAGAGCAGCGCGTACCCCTGCGCGACGACGTCGTCGCTGAGCATGCCGTCGCTCTGGTCCACCACCCCGGAGACCAGCCGCGCCGGGCACGTCATGCACACGCCGAGCTTGCAGTCGTGCGGCACGTCCAGGCCCTCGTCCAGCGCGCGGGACAGGATCGTCTCGTCCTCCTCCACCTCCACCACCCGCGACGCGCCGCCGTGCTCGATCGTCACCTTGTACGCCCGCGGCCGCTGCGCGGTGGCGATGCGTGCCCCCGGCGGCCGGCGGCGAGGCAGCTGGGAGGTGGGGAGCCGGACGCTGAGGTGAGTGGAGCGAGTTGGGGTCGGGGTGGCGAGGTGGAGCAGCGATGCTGAAGCAGCGGCCATGGTGTGCGCCGTGCGCGTGCGCCGGAGGGTGTGACTGGGAGTGAGGGGGCGGTTTGTGGCCGAGGATAAGGCTGTCTTCCCGTTTTTAATTTCTTGTTTTTTCCTGTTCTTTTTTCTTGTAATACCAGGAGCCATCGAATTGCCCTGCCCTGAGTGTACTCTATAGGTTACCGATCGTAAAATCCATACGAGTACGTGAAAATATACTAGTAAAAGTTTACCAAATTGCTCGCTAGTGTTTAGGGGCATACCGCATACAATACGACTGTCAAAACACTAATCTCATGAAAACCCAGAGCTGAAAAAAATGCAGAATTTTAGTTTGGATCCTCATTGAAAAAAAGGTGTAACACCTTGCGTTACGATCTTGTTTAGCACTGCGATTTAGGTCTAAGTAAAATTTTCGAAACGGGTTTCTCGGATAAGCGAATCCCGTGTGACTTAGTTTTGTGGACTCAAATAAACGTCCAAGTTAAATTACTCAGTGCGTAAAGATATTTAGGAATGTCGAATGACGATTCTAGCGAACGGTTTGTTCTGTTAGATTAAGCATGAAAAATAACTTTTATAAATAAAATAAAATCCATTAATAAATAGAACGATATATATATATATACTCACGGGTTTATTTTGATAAGCACGAACTGACGAGAGAGAGAGCAGCAGCTTCGTTTATTTTTTCTGGCGTACAACGTACTCGTTGCATGGCAATTATTCACCATCTCGTCTCCTGTCGTGGCTCTGCACCCGACGTGTCGGTTTGCCTGTGCCATTGTCTCTCTCCTTCGTTTACGTCGTGTCCGATATTTTTTTTGAGCACGTGGTTCTGCCCCTGCCACGCCGTGTCCTCTCTCTGTCGTGCACCATCGAGTAACCACTGCCTTCGTTGTCCCGTCAAACTAAATGCCTTTGTCGTGCTCTCTCCTCTCTGACCTTGCTTGCCTTGCCTGGCTCAGCTTGTCTCTGCCTGCTATGGCTTGTCTCCGTCTGCCTTGGCTTTATTTGTGCGCTGCCCCTGCGTTCGCATCCAAGTGGAGGCCGAATCCTCAGCTCTCGGCGCATAGCGTCCACGCCCTTGCCCGGCACGCCGCA
The DNA here is from genome assembly GCF_019320115.1 of Miscanthus floridulus. Lineage (NCBI taxonomy): Eukaryota > Viridiplantae > Streptophyta > Magnoliopsida > Poales > Poaceae > Miscanthus > Miscanthus floridulus. Next base: position 37,977,841 of record NC_089581.1, read on the forward strand.
CCACCGCATCGCCGCGCCGCACCTCCCTTTCCCGCTCGGGACCGCACTTCTCCCCGGCGCTACCTGCTGCGCTGCCCCTCCCGCAGCCCCACAGCACGCCCATGCCTGGCCGAGCCGCAACCGCCCGCACCTGCGATCGTGATGGCCGCATCACCTCGCCGCTCTCCTTTCGCTCACCGGAGCCGCGCGTGGCTTCGCCTCGACTCACTCCCCGCGCTAGGCCGCTGGAGCCGTGGATCCGTCCTGCAGTGCCGCCTTCCCCTTTCCCGCGCCTCGCCAGCCGTTGTCCGTGCCGCGCCTTCCGTGCGCCGTCGTTGCGCTGCGCCAACCGCCGCCGTCGCCGGCCACCGCGTGCGAGCGCGCCGACGCCCCACGGCCCCACGCTGGACCCACTGCTCCTCGGCGCCCATACCGCAGCGCCCGGCTGCACCGCGGTCCGCCGCTACCCCGCGCCGTCTTCCCCCACCGGCGGGTGCGCTGGTGGCCGGGATTTGGCCGGTCGTGCCCGTCCCGTGCCTCCTCTGCTCTTGAGGATGAAAGAAAGGGTGAGATGGGAAGGAATAAGTCTTTCCAGGGTTCTCGATGCAAGATCAGTGACTCATGTGAATAGTTTTTGTGTCCTGTGGGTTGATTTAAGTAAAGTACGAGGGCCTCGGTGCAATTTGGCGCCGCCGCCGCTGGATTTTCCCTTTTGGGCCGGCTTGCTGGGCCGGTCTGTCGTCGGTCACGCGCGCCTGTGGGCCGTTCGTTGCCTGCGCGTCTGTGGGCCGACCGCTCCCGGTCACTGGGCCATTGGCCGCGCGCCCCGCCTGGGCCATCGGCCGTGTGCCCGCTTGGGCCGGCCTAGTGTCGCACGCGTTGGGCCACGCCTGCTGCACTTGGGCCGCTAGACCGAATGGGTGGCCGCTGGCCCTTTAGTCTTATAAAGTGATTGTTAATTTAGTTTCGGGAATAAACTTGTAAAATTAATATAAATTTATATAGTTGTCCAAAAATTATGAAACTAATTTTGTTAGTCTCCTAAAACCATGATCTACCTGTTAGTATATTTTGTTCACATAGTTTGATAATATTCTTGGAAGCTATATAATTAATTTAAGGTACTTAATATTGTAAAGATATAAACTTGTAGGAGTTGTTGTGATAAATTGGTAATAGTGTTGGATCTAAAATTTTTACAGTAGGCTCCTAGCAATATTAGATACTCACTGTAATTTTTGTAGCTCTGAAATAATTAGTTTGCTAAATAGATAATGATGTCCTATTGCGAATAAAGATTAAATTGATAGAAAAGAATAAAGAAACAACTTGGGTTTATATAACTAAAATAATTGTTGGAAAATAACGTCTTATTCGACAACATAGGTATGTAGCAAAGTACGGTCGTCGTTAGAACTAGCTCGTTAACTTGAGAGGCATAAATCGTATTTTTACGAGTCACGATTGCAGTTGATTAATTATATCTTTGCATTGCATCGTATTGCATATCATAATAGGGACGTCGATGAATCGCGGTGTCATCGGGAGTTGCTGGAGAAATGGTGTTTCGATGATCGTGTCATCATGATAGAAAGCTAACTTCTGATTATATCTTGCCCAGGCAAGCCCCGATGCATAACCTCTACTTTTCTGCACTTTAAATTATATTTGTGCATTAAGTTTTAAGGAGTTGAATAAAACCCACTTGCATATATAAATCTTTATCCTATGAGTCTTACTAGTCTAACAGGATCATGTAGATTGCTATGCTATAGGACCCCGATAGAAGTCGAGTGATTGCCTGTCACTTCCGAGAGATAGGAAATATACTACGGTATTATTATCACTTGGAATGTATAAATGGTGGAAATGAAAAATGGTGACCGGGCAGGGATATAGTTTGGGTATTGGTGGGTGTAAGAGGTTGTGTCGCCACGGTCACGGGGCATAGCTTGGTTACCCTGCTTTCCCTGTCTGTGTCGGTTAAGGACCGGCCGTTTCATAAGTCTCGA